>NW_009232813.1:0-7837 GCF_000690835.1 Fulmarus glacialis
AGCCCACCCGACCCACCGCGGCTGGGGGAGAGCGACGGGCTTTAACTCCATCGCTCGGGTGCGGGCTGGGGACGGTCAGGCATCTTGTCACGCCCTCCCCAGCTGCCCTTCTCCATGGGCAAGGCAGGCAGATAGGATTCTCCCATTTCACAGCTATGTATGTTTTGACTCTAGACATTAACTGTCCACTGGCTGAGACTCTGACTGTGTAATCCATCCGAGACCCACATCAGCGACCCACATGTGCATCTGCCTGGAGAGAGAGGCTCTCTTGACCCAAATATTGTCACCACGTGGAGTCCTCCCCCATGACAATAAGGTCTACTCATAACGCTCACAGACAGCGGGCATCACCAACGGATGAATGGAGATAAGCCCAATGCCATGAGCGTTTTCTCACCATTAAGCCCAGCTTACGGTGATGGCAATTGGACAACCCAGTGAAACCACCGAGGCTACCATCACTTTCCTCCCATCGGTCGGGGGATGCTGGCGAGAAGGGAGCAGAATATCTCATGTGACAACCACCTATGCAATTTGTCTTTGAAACTGCTTGCCAGCCCACGCGGGGAGGTCCACAGGCACTTGCCGTAGCCAGCGCAGCCCCACGCAGCAGCTTGCGTTTCGGTGCCCTGCTCCGCTGGCCCCAGTGATGGCCCTTCCCATCTGGTGGGGGTTTGAGGAACAGCATGAGCATGACGTGAGGATGAGATGTGCTGGTGGCTGCAAACGCTGTGGGCTCAGCAGAGCTTCCTTGTCTGTGTACCCAGGCACGGGATGTAGGGCCATATACAGGTAAGAAAATACACAGTGTGCACATAATATATATATCTATGTATAATCTGTGTGTCTGTGTATCTATAGGTAACAGCAGTCAAGATAGCTGGTTGCTAATTCTGATTTATTCCCCATTTCCACTCTCCAAACTTTTAAATTTATTTCTGTGTAAAATGTTTGTGGGTTTAGATAAGCTTTTTGGGCACTGCCTTGGGAATCAGGTCTTTGGACTCATTCCACACCAACTGCGTGCGATGGAAAGCTCATGACAGATGGACGAGCGTGCGAAAGAGGGAGAGCGCAGGCACGGCAGCATCGCTCGCTGTCAGAATAACCTGGGGACACTTTTCTCTTGGCATCCTCCAGACTTTCCCTGGGAAGGCTCCAGGCATCGTTTCCTTAAGCGTTCTTGGGGCCTTCATCAGTAACAAACAAAAGGAAAGCCAAACTAATGCATGTCCAACTTGGGGACAAAATTAAGTCCTATGCTGTGATGATGCTCAGGATGAATATAAATATGACCTTACGCCCTGCTCCAAGAAGGAACTATACAAGGTATTTTATACTAATTGGCAATACTGATAAATGCACACTTTATAACACAATTAATTTAATTTTTTAAATAAATTAGCAAAGCTCCCCTTTGAGATGATAAAACAAAGTGTTTTGTTCTTCTTTTAATTAGTACATTACAAACTTCTATTTTTCATTTCATGCAAATTGGGGAAAACTCTCAACATATTTCCTCAAATACATTATTTGATAATACCTTGTTCCTTTAGTCACAAAATTCTCCTTGGTAATAAGAAAAAACACTTCTACGTTAGGCAATTCGAAAGTAAATGTGGAATGCTAAAGAGTCAATGTAGGAATGTTTTTTCCAACTATCATTACAGTTTAACCATGCCTTTAGATGCCTGAACAACATTGCTTTAATAGAGCTCTGTGTAAGTGCAATGTTTGCTGCATGCGTGCTCTAAACTGGCTGCAGAAATCCCCTAGCCTGCTGACAGAGTCTCTAACCAAGGTGACTGCAAGTGAAGGCAATGCAATGCAACGCTTCTGCCGTCTCTGCGGGACGCAGAGGGTAAAAATGGCAGCAACGCGACATAAAGCATCGCAGCAGCGGTCCCAGGTGCCAAAAGCATCGCAAGAGATGAGTTCAGAAACAAAAAAATCTCATAAACACGTCTGTCTCTTCCATCTTTCTACCAAATTTGTTCAATCTTACAATCTCAGTAATGAGATTGTCAAATCCTAAAATACAAATGTGCATCCAAAGAGCACATAAATATGATTTCCCATTGAAGTTTATAGGAGTATAGTCATTTATTCTGCTTCAGCCATTCCCTGTGGCATAAGTGAATGAAAAGCTTTAAGTGAAGATAATTGATTTCTCTTTAACTGACTTCTGATGGTATGCAACGGGGGAGAGCCAGGCAGGCTGCGCGCATGGGGCAGCGGTTGAACGCTGCAAGGCAAGGCAGAGGCGTTGCGCTGGCTCCCGGGAACCTTGAATTTATGTGGTTCCCCCTTCTGAAACTCAAAAAGCAGCAGACTTCAGCTCACTCTCACTAAAGCTCAAGACAGTAATTTTTTTTTTTTAATACTGGGCTGCAGCTGGACAACACAGGAACTGCCTTATGTGAGGAGCTAAAAGTAGGACGGTACTTTCGACTTGGAAGATTAGAAAAGTGAAGAAATGACGCACGATAGCCGCAGGGTTAGCACCGGGTTAAGCTTTGGGAATCCACCTGTTGGCCATAATCCGAATGCCCTAAGCTTGCCCGGCTGTGGCTGCCTGGATCCCGGGGATCCGGTGCCCGAGCGCTCACCGCTCAGCCCGGCGAGCCCCTCTTCCCTGCGGATGCTCCCCCGGGCAGGGCTTCTGCGCGGGGGGCTTTGCCCCGTGAGGCGCTCGCTTAGGCTTGGCACGGGAGCGCTGGGGCTTTCCCGTGAGCTCAGGGGAACTGGGGGCTCTGATGAGGGCTGCCGAAACTCTCTGGGAATGCCCCATGAGCGTATGTATACTCAGATCATATGTACTCTAAATGTACACACAAGCACAGGCACGTGCCAAACCACAGTGCACAAAGATAGCCGTTTCATACTGTACGAATGCAGTATTTCTCATTTCTGACGAAGCTGTTCAGTGTATCCAGGGTTGCAATATCACAGGTATCACCACCACAAATACTTAGCCCCTAGCAAGCACTGCCACCTTTATCTCCATACACCGAATTTCCTCCGATTTTTGATTACCCTGCTCAACACGCAGCTCAAGCACCTTTTGCTTCTGGGTCAGCAGAAATGTCCTAATACCAGCAGTGGCATTGCCTTAATCGCCAGTATTTAGTGATGCCGCAGGGCTACAAAGGCCAGCCGCATTCCCCGAGGAAAGGTCGCTTCTCCTCTTCTCGGGGAGGGGACCCATCCTCCTTCCCGCAGAGGAAGGGGATCTCGCCTGACAGACCTGGCAGCACTCAGCTTTGCTCTGCCGGGTTCATGGAAGGAATATCACTTCATAGGGGACACAAAATACAATTTAAAATGTGTGCTAGCTGTGATTGATAAACATTCAAAAAACCACAATGGCCCCTTCCTAATGCATAATTTAGAATTTAATATTAAAAAAGCAAGAAACAACAATTTCTTTGACAAGACCTATTCTTAATTTTTATGTAATATTCCTGAAGTATCTGTTACAAAATTAGGGTCTCATGTATCAGCTCCACTGCAGGTCCTGCACAGTGCAAATATTTTATAAGCAGTCATTTACAATTCTGCACACACACAATATTCAACTAGACCACGAGGCCTCCATACAGATACCTTAATACTATTGCATAATTTATGTATTTTATATTATATTTTTCCTTGTGCATACATACTTAGTTTGCTTAGCCCTCAGGAAATCTATGCTAAGGAAATGGCACACTGTAAGAAATGTCAGATACTGCTCTGATGCTTCAGTACCAAAGTTAATGGAGCAGAAAGGCAATAGTGGAAGAATGGTTTTACGTGCTTGTAGGTCTAGGTGTTGTGAAGACAATTTATTGTCTTCTTAAATCTAGACATCGAAATCTCAACCTATAAACAACTGGATGTGCAAAAAAAATATGCTGATTTAGCTGTCAGTCCCTGTCCTCCTTACTCTCGCTGCTTTCTCTTTCCAGTGACTGAGTTGGAAGTGCGCGGGCGCTCTCCGAGCGTTGCACATCATTCTGCCTTGGGCTTAAAATCCCTGCGTGGTGATAAGATTATGAGCCATTCGCTTCCTTCTGCAGAGGCGCTTCGGGAATGCCAGCGACTCGAGGCGCTACGATATTTGGGTATTGAGTGGTTAAAAAGAAAACTATTTATATGAGTCTGTAAATGAGCTTGTAGTCAAATAGATACATTTGAAATTTCTCTTAAAAAAAAAAAAGAAGGAAGGAGAGTCCTGGGTGAATGGCAGGGAAGAACCCCGGGATGAAGGGAGCGGCTGCTGCCTCCCAGCCTGCTGCCGCGGAGCCGGCGCTGGCTGCCCGCCGGCTGCAGTTCCTCCTGCAGCTTCAACTGAAAATACCTTTCTGGTTAAGAAATGACTGTTTTAAATACTGTGCGATCAGCTTGTTGATATCCCTTTGGGTTTTTCGGGGTTTTTTTTGCATAAAACTCCTTGCTCTGGGAATTAACAGTTCTCATATTTCTCAAGAAGTGAAAAAAAGGTATTTTTACATTTTCCTTGTTACCTCCCTTGACGGGCGGGGAGTTGGGCATGCGGACACACCGGTACACCGGGTCAGCATGTCCTAATGGTGGGTTCGGTTTGCTGTCCTATTTGTCACTGTACTGCAGGTGCAGAGCACAAAATAGATTCTATTTCATTTAGATCTTTTTTAGAATGAAAGAAAAAATACTTGCACGGGGTCCACAGGAGGGAAGGAGGCAAGCAGCGGTCGGGTCCTCCACTCTGGCAGGACATGCCAGCATGGGCATCTCTGGTGAAGCTCCTTACTTTTATACAAATAGGCAATTATTAATGTAATTATTGCTATGGTAAAAAGTTCAGTTACTCTGGTACTCCAACTGCCATAGGAGTCAGGTTGCTGCTGCTTCCATAAATACCTAATCTTCGTATTAAAATGGGAGGGATTTAAGAGATGAAAACTTGAATTACATTTCTAGCTCTCTGCTTCAGTGCCTTTTAAGTAGTTTGGAGCATATAGACTGCTTCTAAAGAGTCAAGAAATAGAAGTAACATAGATAGGATATTTTTAATGAGAGCTGAATTTCCTTTCCAAATTTTTAGGAGCTAGCATATTAAAAATAATTGGAAAAATCACTGTTCTTCAGGCTGGAGAGGGAGATAGCCAGCGTTTCCCCAGGCTCTGCCCCAGGGCAGGCTGCCCACCCCATCCAGTCTAACACCCTGTGACTAACATGCCAGGAGCTTTCCATTCGAGCCATGAGGTTTCCGCAGCCGGTTTGACGTGGAACAAGCACCTTACAAGCAGTAATTCATCCTGAAATGCCATTAGCCCACGCCACCCTGCCGGGGGGGGTCCTGCAGCCTGGCCGCAGCCGTGCAAACCCCTGATGCTCCTGCAGAGCATCCTTTCTTTCATCTTATTTATTCTCTGCAATATATTCCTCTAAAGCAGAGGAAAAGATTTTGTAACTTAATTTATCACCCTTGTGCTCTAGACTTGCTTTTTTCTTTTTTTCGTCTTTTTAATAAGGTGGCAAGTGGCTGTACTACAGCTTAAACAAGACAGTGCCGGCTGCAAAGGTCCCTTCTTCCCTATCCGATGGACTGTCCTCCTGAAGGATGCCTTGTATCAGGCGCTACAGTTTTGCAACATCTGGGTAAAATGTGAGTAAAGCTTTCCGTGACAGCCCCAAGCTCCGAGGAGGAGAAGAGCACCTGGACCGGCATCTGAACCAGCCCTGGGCCGCGGCGGCCGCTCTCCTCCGTGAGTTTCTTGGGTCTTGTACATAGAAATTCATATACGGGGTCATCACAGGGATTTTCTTTGTCCCTGTTGTCACCAGTGGATGATTAGTGCAAGTAAAATCCACTTGGTCTGTCAGAGGGCTGGCCTGTCTGGGCGTACGCCCTGCATCACCCATGCATCACCCGCGCATCGGTGTCGGGGTGAGTTGTATATGTAAACACCCTTTTCCAGATTTTTCCCCCTCAGGTGCATTCAAGGCAGAGCGCACAGTGCTGTTTAATAAGGCAGCCTGCTTACGGCTCCATCTTGTAGAAATGGACCATTTGTGGATTATCTGTTTCTATGGTGACAGATCGGCATAAATGTGTTGTGGTCCTGGCTGCCTTCAGCTGCCTGTTTTCTGCAAGGTCTCCATTATCAACAGTAAAAATACGGCATCTAATTCCCTGTAGATCATCAGCTGAGACTTATGGACAAGATCACAGGCTTTACCCTGTGAAAAATCACTGTGGCAAAACTGCATATGAAAGTTATAGGCTGTACCAGCGCAGTTAATAATAACCGCCATTCGGATGCCAAGGACATAGGAATTACTATAAGGGGAAAAAAAAAACCAACCAAAAAAGAAAAATGATAGTTTTCAATTTTGGTCTTGTAGAGCCAGAAATATCCTATTGTCACGGGCAGGTCAGAAACTGGAAAATCCATAAATGCCCTACATATAGTAATAAAAAAGGAGGCGGACGCAGACATGAGTTTTAAAAGCTGTAAGATTATTTGAGGGGGGAGTTAATAAAAAAAGGCACGTATTTTCTAAAATATTCCCCTTTCGTCTGAAATCTGCTGTTTCCAAATTTGGCTCCCGCATCAATATGCAAAGGCCGGCACTTTTAAAATGGAAATACTATCAAATCATTATACACTTGTAAACACCACTGGGAACTGAAGTTGTTCCTAGCGTTATCTAAAATCCTGGAGTAAAAACTGAATTATTATCCTCCTATCCTCTTATGATTCACACCACAACTGGCAGCCACAGTGGATATCATCATGCCTCTGCTAAATCTTTAATATTGCAAATGCATATTTAGATACCTCTCTCCTCATAGGAGAAACCTCAGCGTAGCACTCGGGAGGATTGCCCTTTGGAGTGAGGTAGAATTGAAATATTTAAATGTGCTACACTTCCAAATGCTAGCTTACCGCTCGCCTCACTTGTAGAAATAAGAAATAAATAATAGAAAAGTGAATCACATGATTACTCAGTTCCCCAAGTACTGAAGTCACAGAGTGACTGGAAAGCTAGACTTTTATGGAGCAGGAGAGTTCACTATTTCGGTGAGAAGTGTCCGTGCTTACCTGGAGTAAGGGACAGAGATGAACTCTAGCAATTAAAGCCAAAAGCCAAAACAAAGCAGCAGACAAAGCCAGCGTGCTGGAGGAGTAGCTCTACTTCAGCTAGGGTATTTCTCATCAAAGTTACACTCGCCAAAGATGCCACGTACAGCAGATGCGAGGTATGGGTTACCTGGGACGTGTAACACCTAGCCAGTCTTTAAAAGGTAAAATTTAATGTTTAACTGTTTCAGTGCAGCACTTTTTACTTTGGAAAGTTTTGAAGTTAATAACAACTGTAAATAAGCAACAAGCTGCTGTAATGAGAAATGTCCTATATCTGTTCATATATGTGTATAACAACATCATCATTTATGGCAGTAGAATATAGACATGCATGCATATATGTGCACACGTCTATATAACCTAGACTGGTGGATGGAAAAAATGTTTTTTCTGACCAAGTAACAACCTTATTTGTTTTGATCATACCTTTGCCTTACCCTTTTTTATGGCCTATTTGTGTCTTGCTTGTGTCTCCCTGTTTGGGTGGAACAGCACAAGTAACCCTGACCTGCCGAGCGCTGGGGTGAAGGCTCACCCACGGTGGTGCATGGGATGCTGCTGGGAACAGCACTATGGCCGGAGCAGAGGAGGTGGGTTAACGCCGCTGCTTCCCCGTTTGTAACCCTCCTTGCAACAGCCCACACCATACGGAGCTCACTCCTGTGGCTTACTGAAGATGCTGGTACAGTGTCATGGTTTAACCCGGCACGCAGCCAAAC
>NW_009232814.1:0-338 GCF_000690835.1 Fulmarus glacialis
GATGTGCCATTCAGCACCCACCGGGCTCTCGGAGGGACATCGGTCCATCCCAGCAAAACCCCAGTGAATGGCAAACAGATCTCGGGAAGAGCAAGGTCCTGATGAGCCGGGGCCCCTGGCAAGTCGGCACGTTTGATCAGCATGCATTAGGGCAGCCAAGCGCGGGGCATCCTTCCGGCACCGGGACGACATCCCAGGCCGCAGCAGCAGGGAAGGGCCAGGCCACAGCGGGCGCCGCAGGAACAGGCTCTCTCACCAGCGGCCGTGGACACACGCACGGGAACATGGAGCAACCCAGGCACTGCCAACTGGAAGGACTCCGAGAAGCGCAGGCACAG
>NW_009232814.1:364-825 GCF_000690835.1 Fulmarus glacialis
CCGGCGAACGAGGCGACACCCCCGCCAGCACAAGGAGGAAGAAGCTCCCTCTGTTTATCCTTCCTTGGGAAGGTTAAGGGGTGACACGGTCACACTCTGCTGAGGCCCACACCAGGACATCCCTGAGACCGTGGGGTCACGTCCCCAGCACTAGGGGCAGGAGAAGGTCTGGTGGGTCCCATGGCGTCAGGCGCTGGGCTCCATCCCTTCCCTTCTCCCCACAGCCCCAGCACACGCAGCCCAGCGCTAGCCCTTTCGCAATCCCAGCTGCCTGGATGGGCCTGCTTCGCTCTTCCTGCTTCCCGGCAGCCCCGGGGTGCTGGGAGCCTGTGTGCACGAGCTGGGAGAGCCCTGACACCCCCACCCTGCTCAGGCCGGGACCGGCCGGCTCCCTGCCTGCCGGAACCCCATGGGATCAGAGCTCCAGGGTGAGAACCGCCAAAGTCTGGACGGCAGCCGGG
>NW_009232814.1:1222-1495 GCF_000690835.1 Fulmarus glacialis
AGTTGCCCCAGGCCACAGCAGCGCCCTCGGCTCTGCCAGGGGCTTGCCTGCTCTGCTCTGGGCTCCCCTGGGCTCTGGAGGGGCAGCCCCGGGAGGAACCAGCTGCAGGCAGGAGGGAAAGACCCCAGAGGAATGTGCAGACACGGCAGCCATCAGCCATGCGGTCTCGACAGCCCGGACAGGCTGAGGGGCAGGCGGCGGGTCTGGGGGGCCCAGGCACCTCGGAGCAGAGGGGTAGCCTGCTTGGAGCTACTGGGAGATAGGTGACCTGCT
>NW_009232815.1:0-251 GCF_000690835.1 Fulmarus glacialis
GGGTGGCTGAAAAGCTGATGTTTGTGCTATCTTTAGAAAATTAAAGATTGTCCCACCAACAAAAAGGAATTTTAAAAAAAAAAAAAAAAATTAAAAAAGAGATCACCCTAACCAAACCAGATTTTTTGCAAAGAGTACTGAGATCTGGTTAAATGAAAGTTCTACCTCTCTAGTGAATAATGTGCCTTTTTTTTTCTTTTACCCATTTATCACCTCTTCAAACAAGCATGTAGTATATTGATAATTATTAT
>NW_009232815.1:359-2395 GCF_000690835.1 Fulmarus glacialis
CAAAAGCACATTGCTTTAAGGCTGCTGTGGCAGATGTTACCGGACGCACAAAAGCTTTTCCTTCTGACAGGGAGGGCTGGGCTGGTGATGCTGGAGGGGGAGGCGCTGGGGAGGGCTGGGGTCCAGGCTCTGGGGGTTGATCACACGCGTTCAGGACCCCCTGGAAAGCCAAAATGCCCGGTGTGGCTGCCGGGGGAAATCACAAGAGCTCTGCTGAAAGCAACGGAGTCGTGCAGAGTTACAGCAATGGGGGGGCTCCCTCGACACCCGCTGAAAACAGAAAGCCCAGGACAACGCTCAGTCTTTCCCCAAAACCCTCCTCAGCCGGGGGCAGGAATGGAGGCCATGCACTGCTCCAGCAGGGAAACTGAGGCACGGAGACAGGCGTCCTGACTGAGGGCCCCTGGCCTGCAGAGCCTTCCCCTTTGCAGCACGCTACTTGCTGAGGACACCCCCTCGCTCATGGCATTTTATTTTTATCGGCTCAAATGCTAACTGGGATGGGATGGGATGGGATGGGATGGGATGGGATGGGATGGGATGGGATGAGATGGGATGACATGGCATGGCATGGCATGGGATGGGAGCTCCTGCTCTGCAGCCCGGCGGTGCCCAGAGCTGCAGCCGGCCAGACCGCAGCCTTGCAAGCCCCCACAGCTCAGCACCCAGCACCAAACAGCCCCATCCAAGACATCAATCAGGAAAAAAGTGGTTCCACCCAACGGAGAAGGACAGCGGGTTTGTTCTAGTGCAACATCCACCGACCCTTTCACAAAGCACCCTCATCCTCTCCGGCAAGCCAGCTCCAGGCTCCTTTCCGCCAGCGAGAGCCGGGGGGTGCCGGGGGCTGGTTGGGCTCCGGGCTGAGCTCCCCCCGGCTGGCTGGGAGCTAACACCTCCCTGCAAGCCCCCCGCGGGGCTGCGCCAGCCTTGCGCTGGCAAGGAACAGCCTGCTCGTGTTTACTGGCACCCTTTACATATCTCATTTCTCTTGCCTAGTTTTCTTGGCAAATTCTTGCAGGGTGAAGCTGTTTAATAATATTTTCGGCGGCATGCAGGCTGCTGGAGAAACACAGCCAAAACACTTTCCCTGCCTCTGTGGATTTGCCACTTCAGGCCAGCCTAAGGGAAAGTTATGACCTGAAATCCTGAGTATTTATTTAGCAATGAGATGGCCTGGTTAACTGCAGGGGATGGAGCTGGGGACTCGAGCTGCCAGGCGGGATGACAACAGGCAGGTGACAACTGTGTCCCCTCAAAAACAGAGGTGGGAGCTGGTGGGCACTGCTCCATCCCCCTCCAGGCACAAAGGAGATGTTTGAAGAGCCAGCTATGACCCACAGGGAGAAAGAAGAGGAGGAAATACCTTGGGGACCTAACGCTTTGTCGTTTTAAAGCACAGAAGACAGGAAAGCGGTGGAGAAGCCCTTGGCCCGAGGCCAACCGGCCAGGGCCCAACCGCAGGCCCCCCGTTCTTGGCTCTGAGCAGCCGCCCCACGGTGCGTTGGGGATAGTCCGTCCTGCCAAGGGGGGAAAAACCCTCCCCAACATCCCTCACCGCTTGCTCTGCTTTTTTTTTTCCTCTAACTCATTTTTTTGGTGGGGTTCTGGAGACACCTGATGAAGGCGAAATGGGGATGCGAAGGGGAAACGCTCCCTGGTTGGGGAATCCTGTCCTGTGGGATGTGGGTATGTTCCTGGGACCATGTCCCTAATCCCCAAAAAAACTGTCCATCTCCCTGCTTCCACGCAAAGATTCAAGGAAAGGACCGTGCAAAAGCTAAAGTGCTTTTGGTGCTCTCGGCATCCCGGACGGGCCGGGGATGGGTGCGCTGCCCACGCGGGCAGGGGCTGCTGCCGCGTCCCCCACCCAGCCGGGACCTCTCAGCCCCCGCGTCCCTGCCCAACGGGGGAGATTCAGGGGAGGGGGAGCCCTGTTCTTGCTTCACCGCTAATTAACAGCCACAATTACCAGCCTGGCCAAGCACTCCCACTAATTGTTGCCTTGCAGTGTTTTGCACCGCAGCTGCTGAATC
>NW_009232816.1:0-850 GCF_000690835.1 Fulmarus glacialis
TGCGGCAATACCCGTGGGACGCTATCGATGCCCTGCTTCTGGGGCGAGCTGGAGCTCTCGTCTCGCTGGGAGCGTTCGGGTGGCTTTGGCGACGGACGGGCTGGGAGAGGTGCTGGGGGTACCTGGTCGGTACCTGGTCGGTTAGGCTGCTCCGCGGTGTGCAGAATGAGCGGAGAGAAGAAACCCAGCGAGCAACGCCGAACCTTTCCCGTGTCTGCTTCGAGGAGAGCTGCAGCTCTGCAAGTAGGGGGGATCCCCCCGCTTTTGTCGGGAAGGCGTGCGGTCCTCGTGTTCCCGGGCCAGTCCCCTGCAGGGAGAGCAGGAGGGAGAAGAGGCACCAGACGCCGGTTCAATGCCATACTGGAGGACACAGCTGAGAAGTCAGTGGTGATGGATTTATTTTAAAAAGCGTGGGCGATAAATCACTAGGTTCTGGGATGAACGGTCCCTTAAACAAATGGCTCGAGCAGGGCCGTTTCTCTTGCCGAGCCTTCCCCAGCCTGTCACCTCCCGGGGGAGCAGCGGGAGTGCCGGGGAGCCCCGGGTGCCGCCGGTGCCCGGGCAGCCCGTCCCCTGCAGAGGCTCACCGACCGAAAACATCATCCGAAACGTGCGCTGCTGCCTTGGATACGGGCCCGAGGTACTGGGGGAGAAGGCAGGAGTGACAACGCCAAGCATCTGACGCCGATCACAGGGGAAAGAAAGGGGTGGGACGCTTGCCTTCCCCGCTGACACGTGCCACGAGCCCCGGGCTCGTGCAGACACCTACACGGCACGGGGATGCAGCCGGGGCTTCTCTCTCCTCCTCCCCTTTGCAAACGAGGAACAAAACAGTCTTCATTCCTGCGGG
>NW_009232817.1:0-496 GCF_000690835.1 Fulmarus glacialis
CAGCCACCTCTCAGCCCGTCTGGGCTCAGCCCCTCAGTGGCACTGCCCACAGCTCTCCATGTCCTGCTCCTCCCATCGGGCACCCGTCTCCCCCTGGCCCCAGGAGTGCTCCAGCCCTGTCCCTATCCCTGTTCCTATTCCCGGCTCCATCCACTTCTGCATCTCGAGTCCTGTCCCAATCCTCATCCCTGTCCGTATTTCCATCCCTATTCTGGTCTCCAGCTCTTCCTTATCCCCTTCTCCGTCCCTATTCCCACCTCTATTCCTGCTCCAAGCCCCATTTTCATCCCTGTCCCCATCCCATCCCTGTTCCTGTCCCTATTACTATTCTTATCCCCACCCCTACCCCTGTCTCTTTCCCCATCCCTGTCCCCATCCCTGTCCCTGGTGCCACTCGGGGCTGCCCCATGTCCGCCCCGGCACTGCCCTGCAGACGTTCAGGCTGGAGATCGAGGTGACGGAACGCCATGGGCACAACTGCAGCGGGGCCGTGGAC
>NW_009232817.1:696-1127 GCF_000690835.1 Fulmarus glacialis
ACGCGGTTCCACGCCAGTCTGCTTTGCCATCCAGACACTGTCCGCTATGCCATCGTGGCTCCCACAGCGCCCACACTCTTCACCATTGATGAGGGTGAGCGGAGCGGTGAGGTCCCTGGGGTCACCCTGTCCCCGTTCCCGTGCCTGTCGTGAGGCCGTGCCGTCTCCCGCAGTGACGGGCGAGATCCGCAGCACCTGCCAGCTGGAGGTGGCCCATGCAAGCCTCCTCGTCCGGGCTTACAACGCGCTGCTCCCCACTGACCAAGCCACCACCATGCTCAACATCACCGTGCGGGGGACGGACCGGCGAGCGCCAAGCTGCGTCCCGGCCCTCTCCGTGTACGGTTTGGGGCGGGGAGTGGGGTGTGGGGGATGCTCTGCTGTGCCTGGGACACGGGGGACGGGAGCTGAGCTGCTGGCCGCCCTGCCGC
>NW_009232818.1:0-239 GCF_000690835.1 Fulmarus glacialis
TGTGGTGTTCGCGGCCCGCCCTGCGCCCCTCCCCAGCCATCTCAGCTCCCGCTCGGCGCGGCTGGTGCTGAACACTCTGGAGGTTTCTCCGTGCAAGGCAGCGGAGCAGTCCTTAGGTAAATAACCCAGGAGCCAGCAACTCACTCAGAGCAGGGGGCTAGGATGCCAGCGCTGGCCTGCTGCCTCCCCAGTGCCCCGTCCCAGGGGAGCAGGGTGCAGCCTGGCTCCAGAGAGGCGGG
>NW_009232818.1:267-1335 GCF_000690835.1 Fulmarus glacialis
GCAGGCAACAGTGAAAAGGGTGAAAGCTCTTGGCATCTGCATAGGGCATAAACCTGGCTGCTAACCCAAGGGGCTGCCCTAACCAGAAGCTTTTCAGGAGGAAAATCTACTCCTCCCCATCACTCCGCCTGCCCTGGGATGCTCTAAACCCACTATCCTTCTCCAAGGCAGCAACAGCCCTTCTCTCCTCTCTGATGGCTCCTCATCTATGGAGCTCAGCCCTTTTCTATGATCTCCTCCCTCTGACTCCTGCTCCGCAGCCAGCAGCCTGGCAGCCTCTCCCAGTGGCGGGGCACTCGTTGCCTGCAGAGCTGGCGGGATGGCTCCTCTGGTCTAAGCCGCTACCCAGAGCCCAGGGGAGGATGGAATCCCAAATGCAGCCACCCACACAGCCTCCAGTTCCCATCTCGCCACCTCCCCAGCACTCACACCGCAACCTGCCAAGGGCTGGGGAACTCCCCCTGCCCGCAGCCCCTGCCAGGCTCCCTGCACCCTCTCCCACCCTGCCTACCGGCACTGGACACAGCCGCGGACATGGTGAGCTGCGTGCAGCCCAGACACGGGCACCGTGCAAGTTATTCTTAGCTCTGTGGCTCAAAATACTCGGGAAGGTTGTGCTCAGTGGCAGACGGAGGTCACGCAAGCGCAGAGCAAGGAAAAACATTTCAGACCCAAGGATGGGACAGGAACCACGCGGGGCCTTAAGCAACGGGGTCGGTTGCTGACACCTGCCCCAGGCTGATGCTGGTGGACACTGCAGGTCCTCCACGGGGGAGGAAGGGGCGTGCAGAGACAAACCAAGCCCCCAGGGCAGTTTTTCACACCAGGCAACATCCAACCACAATGTGATGCTTTCCCGTATCGGAGGCACCTCTCATTCTTCCCAGGTGGGAGCAAAAAGACACGCTGATCCCCTCAGGGTCCCTGATAGCTGGATAGGACATACTGAAAAACCCCTGGACAGCATCATTGCTGAAGTCCAGCCAAAAATCTCTGCAGACCTCTGGTTCGCCAGCTGCTCTTGGAGATCGAAGGAAGGGGGAGCTCCCTTCCTTAAAACCAGCCAGG
>NW_009232819.1:0-208 GCF_000690835.1 Fulmarus glacialis
GGGGGGGGGAGGGGAGGGTGCAGAAGTGCCCGGGAACAGTCCGGGAGGGGGAAGGGAGCGCAGAACAGCCCCACACTTATCAATAACAAGATGTATAAATATCAAAGTGAAGGAGACCGAGTAAGTCTTTCTAGAAGCGAGGAGGAAGCTTAAGCAGCTTTCTTTAATGGTGATTTGTAGCTCTGTAAGGGGCACGGATAGCAAATAC
>NW_009232819.1:345-648 GCF_000690835.1 Fulmarus glacialis
GACGAACCGCCAGTCTCAGTTTTTTTTTTCTTTGAATAATGCCTTAAGGGTAAGTCCTCGGGGCTTTTAAAGATCTCCAGCACATTTTAAAAAAATCACGTTAGATTTTTACTTTAGAGCGTGGGTCCATGTCTCTCAACTTGGGGCTGTTAACAGGCATCTTTTAAATCATTAATCACCTAATAACCAACAACTTTACTCTGGAAGGGAGATTACAGAGGTCTTCTAAAGACCTCCAAACATTTCTATTGCCTTCGGGATCATCCTGGTTAAAATTTAGGAGGCGAACACCCCATCCCTCCT
>NW_009232819.1:708-1322 GCF_000690835.1 Fulmarus glacialis
GCTGGGTAAATCTGTGCTGAAGGCCTTTCCTCTGGCTATCAAGAAACCCTCGGTGTGGGTTTAGAGAGTAAACCCGAAGGGTGATGCAGAGGGAAGCCCCCTTACACCCCCACCCCGACCCTGCCCTGGCACCTCCGCCCGCTGCTGTGTCGGTGCCTCCTAGCAAACAGTGAGCTTTTTTTTTTTGAGGGGGAAAAAAAAAGACAAGACGAGAAGACGCAATAAATCCCGCAGATGTTTCCACTCTCTCCGCAAATAACGTTTAACCTTTAATATTTATTCGTTACTATTAATTCAAAAAAATAATTACTGAACTTTTGGCCCTTCAACTTCCACAAGCGGCGCTTTGTTTCTCTAAAATAAACTTGGGAGAAGCGATCCCTCCGTATCAAACTAGGGATTTGAATTAAAGGCCCATTTGGGACACTTGAGACTACAAAGGGTTACACATAAATAAATGCCACATTTGCCTATTGCAAAAGTTTTCTCTGTCCTTTCTCAGTCACAACAGGGGAGGAAAAAGCCGTCGTTTATTATCTAGCGCTGGGCAGGAGCAGCCCCTCCAGAATGTGCTCTTAGATTTGGCCGGCAGAAGAGGGACTCTTCCCCCCCCC
>NW_009232819.1:1584-5459 GCF_000690835.1 Fulmarus glacialis
TGCGGGCCGCCTGGCAGGGATGGCTCCAAATGGATTTCACCTTGCAGCGATGCTGGGAGAGCGGGAGACAGCACGATTTAAGTTTTCCACCAGAAACTTAAGTGAACCTTCCCCCCCCTCCGCCCCTTTTGTCGCTGTTTAATGCATCTGGCTACTTTGAACCGTTATCTTCGGCGGGGAGAGGGCAGGATGGGTCCTGCCCCTGGCAGGCTCCTGTTTTCCCTTACCCCGCGTGAACCCCCGTCTCTCTGCCATAAGTACATATTCCATACGTGCGAATAAACCTTTCCCACAGGCGTTGTACAGTAAAGGGGAGAAAAGTTTGGGCTCCTCTTAGTGCAACGCCGTTGCAGATTTGTGTGCGTTTAAGCATAAAGGGACGGGGGGAGGGCGAGAAGGGATGGGGGAGGGAGTTGGGTCGGTTTGTGTATGGGCTCCACAATGACTCTATTTATTCGCTGCAACCAGCCTGGGCAGATTGAATAGGCGAGAGAGAGACACTCAGCCTTCCCAACGCGTGGGCTTTGTGGGATCTAGTCCCCACTAGCAGATTTCGACTGCTAATTTCCCATTCTGCGGGGATCTCCTGCGAGGAGACACGGCCGTGCCCATCAGCTCCGTCTCCCCCAACACTGCCCGTATTTCCAGTCCTTAACCTCTCCGCGTAGAAGTTTAGCGAGGGGAGAAGTTTAAACCTTTACCGTTTCTTTGCTGGGTGTCCGGCAACGTTTCTGCGGAAAAAAGACATTTTATTTGAATATACGTATACGCACAGACACACACGTACACACGATATTGTCAAGCGAGGGAAAATATATTCCTTTAATACGGGAAAGAAACCCAGGGACTTTTTCTCCCGAGTGATCTAATTGTTATAAATAATTACGGATGAAAAGAAAACTCACTTATTATGCACTTCCAATACTGTGACTGCATAGGAGAGAAAGGGGGCCAAACCAGTGATTAATTAATATCGCACTGGCGTAGCTGTTTTCTCGCGAAAGGCCTTTTCCCCCCTCGCCGCTGCCGAGTTATCATTCCAGCTCGAGTCATGTGTAGCCAGGAAGGGATCTTGTTTATAAATTTATATGACGACCTTTTCTTTGTGTGTGCTCTAAAGTTGATATGGACAAATTGCAGAGGTATACAATTTAAGTAGATGCACTTTTAATCACCGATCATTAAAATGGTTATGTTAAATATACTCAATTACATGCATGACTTCACCCTAACAGTACTTTCTATTCTCCCAGCTGCTCACGTATTCCTTAACTATAGTCAGCAGAAGAAACTCGATTATGCTGAATCCATACATTTCTATGGATTTCATCAGCCTAATTAATGCTTCAGTGTGGTCCATGTGTCTGAATGGTCCCTTTGCTATTACTTGGGTAAGGAGGCAGTGCTGGAATGCAGAGGGTCTTTCTTTCAGAGATACCCATGGGGGTCACTCTAGGACTCTAATGGCAAAGGTAGCAAGTGTTAAATAGCAGAAACATGCAGAGAAAGGGAAGGCAGCGATGTAAAAGGGACATTGATACTGTAGGTATGCCCAACAGGTCAGTGATGATAATTAAAACGCTTAAAGAAGAAAAGGTAAATGGAAAGCTTCCACAATTCGCAGCGTGCCTGGTTAAAAGCAAACAAATCAGCCCACAGAAACGCACCTTGCTGATCCTGGCGGGGGAGAAAAAAAAAAAAAAGTTGACAGCAGATTTTTAGCCTAAATAACTACCAGGGCAGCCTTTTCTGCGAGCACTGCGTTTGAATGCCCCGTCTTTTCTCTAATTTTCTCGTTGTCGAAATGCAACGTGTCAGGGAGAGGATGCCCGGCCGGGCAGAGCCGGGCGCTCCCACGCTGCCGCCTCCTGTGCGCTCCCTGTCCTGGCAGCACCGGGGGGTCCTGCAGCCCCCCACGTCGGTGCAGATACACGCGGAGCTGGTAGAAGTAGCGCTTCCTCTCCTCTCCCCAGCTTTCTTCCGAAATGAAGAAGCTATTAAAATAAATGGGATGCGTTGCAGCTTTAGCGCAAACAGCCAATGGCTGCTTTTATAACACATCTTCCCATCTTAGCATTTAGTGGGATCTAAAAGGCAAGAGCGCTTCCTGCTATTCAAGCAACATTTTAATCGATGAGAAATGCATCGAGGTGTATTTATTTTTTGTTCCCACCTGTTGTAGTAGAAGACCATCTGATCACACCTTTCTCTGGCTGCTGGGAGATGTGAGGGAAAAACAGACATCTTCCTTGTCACCCACTGCACTGCCAAAAAGGTGGTGATGGAGTCCGGATCTCTTCCCTGTTCCTCCACCGTGCACTCTGCAGCTCAATTGTCCTAACTTCGAGTCAGTGCCTTGCTGCAGCCTTCATCCTTCAAGTGGAGAAAGAAAGCAGGGAAGATTTCAGATCTATAACCAAATTATAACCTAGGAACTTTATGCTTGTCATGCTAATTTAATGACTTTTATAGTAAGTGTAGACTTTCTGTCTTTTGAAATTAGCTCTTCAAAACGCTTTGTGTAATGACAGACACTAGACGTAAGAGACAAATGCACAAGCAATAGTGGGATAATAATCTGGCAAACACTGCGCCATTTAATATTAAAACGGAGAACAAAGCGCATTAAATCTCAGCGGAGATGTACGTCGTTGTCCGATGCCATTGGTCCACGCCTGGCCTCCAGAGTCACCTGAAAGGAGGGTGTCCCCCAACAGCCGCCGTGCCTGGGTTCACCTGGAAAAGGAGCAGGTGCCAGATTTCGAGTACGAAACAGTATTCCATGCGATGCAGTGCCCCTTTGCTTTCTGGTGGTGCGTACACGTGCCTGAGTACTGTAAATACCCTGATTTCGACAGGCTGGTTCTGCTGTGCCCGGCCCCTTGCTCGGTTCCCAGCGGGGGGACATACACACTGCACTCACATATATGGCTCTGAATGTACAAATCCCCTCCGTCCCTAAGAGCGTTTCTGTGCTCCCATGTTAGGAGTGGTCCAGAAATCTGTCCAAGAGATGGTCTTGATAACAAAGGGAGGGGTAAACCCAAAGCTATAGGTGTATTGCAATCTGGGCGACTCACTCATTGCCTATAATTGTAAATAAGGTAAGTTCACACGACGATCGAGTAACGAGGGAACAAGAGGCCTATTTTAATCAGGTGGTTATCTCTCCTTGGTGGAGATCAGAGCTCCATCGCTCCTGGCCTTCTCATTGTGTCCCCCCTGCTGGAAATGACAGCTCCTTCAGAAATAAGCAACTTGGTCCCTGGATGGGATTTCAGCTCTTTTGCGCTACACATGTACCAATTGTCATTTTACAGCTACAGCAAAACCTCTAAATTATATAAGTGTATAAACTCGGCCTCATTAAATCCCCCCTTTTGGATAGCCTCAAGGTTGGAGAGTATATTGCTGTAAGCCAGAGGAGACTTAAATTATATTCAAATGGGGATTGAAACGTAGTGGTACTTAAGCACACTCCTTGTCTCAGCTACAGAGGTTTCATTTTCCCCCTTTAGAGTGTTATAATATTAAAAACGCAACAGTTTCCTTATGTCAAACCAAACGATCTGAAATCCTATTTCTTGATTCAGCCTACGGGTCCCTTTGTGGTGGGGACAATAACACAAAGATATGATCAAACACCACAGCCTGACCAAAGAGAAATTTATCGTTCATCCGAGAGAGCTTCCTAATTTGAAGCTAAACCCCTCCCTCCCCTTCCAGAAAGCATCTGAACATGCTGTGCAAGTTGTTTTCTTGCGCGTGTGCCTGCGTGTACGGATAAACAGGGGTGTGCAGAGGGACAGGGGACCGAGGGCAGCGGTTACCCCGCAGCTTAGGGCACGCCCTGCCCACAGGTTGATTTTTCCACC
>NW_009232820.1:0-454 GCF_000690835.1 Fulmarus glacialis
GTGTATAAAAATCCTAATGTTGCTTTAATCCTAAAGCAAATATACCTGTATATTCTTTAATCCTAAAAGGAGGATCTTTTTATGAAAAGGATCCTTATAGACTTTTAACCCTAAAGCAAATAGATCCTTTTAACCCTAAAGCAAATAGATCCTTATATCCTTTGGTGTATAAAAATCCTAATGTTGCTTTAATTCTCAACCTTTGCTCTGTGTGAAGGGCCGAGGGAGGAGAGTGGTTTGGTTTTGGTATTTAAAAAGAAAGGAAGGGGTGGAAGAAAGCACAGTTCCCCCGGTGACTTTTTCAGGCCTGTCTGGATCCTGCCTCACAGGATCACAGACTCATGGCGTGGCTGGAGTTGGAAGGCACGTTCCAAGATCACCTAGTCCACCGCCCTGCCGTGGGCGGGGATTCAACTAGATCAGGGTGCTCAAAGCCCCAGCCAACCTGGCCTTG
>NW_009232821.1:0-32280 GCF_000690835.1 Fulmarus glacialis
TATGTATATATAAAAATTATTAATTAGTTTGGTCTTAACTCCAGAGGAGCAGGAAGTGGCAAGTGTGACATGGGGTTTGAAAAGAGGCTCCATATCTCTGGAGAAATACAACCAGGAAACCTGTCTCTGTACTGACAAAATTGGTTGAAACTAAAGTAGTACATATGTGGATATATGAAGAAAATACAATATGGATTCAGTGTTCTTTGAGAGGCATAAAATACATAAGTAAAAGCGATCCTGTTGCTACAGTAAAAAAGGTAAAAAAGTGAAATTATTTTTGGGCAGAAATAAAAAAAATAAAGGTAGGAAACAAGGGATAAAAATAAAGGATTGGTGCTTACAGTGGAGAGCAATTACCAGTGGAGTTCCCTGGGGATTGATGTTGATACCTGTGCTGTTCAACAGAGTCATTGTCAGCATGGAAAGGGGGCTGAAATCCAAAGGTGCCAAAGTCTGCTGATGTACTGACAAGCTGGAGAAACCACTCACAGCACTGCGTTACTGGGTGATAAAATGACAGATGAAATCCAGTATGAAGGAAAGTAACACACATAAGGAAAACCTTAAATATGCATATTACACTGTGGTGAGTGGTTGCTATTTCTCAGAAGAGAGATTACGGTGCGACTTTGAGTAGATCTCTTGGAACATCCCAGCAGTCAGCAGTGGGATGAATAGCGAGCAGAGTGTTGGAAAGGAGAAAGGCAAAGCAGCAAGCGTCAATTAGTTCATTAAGCCTTTGGTGAGTGCAAGTCAGCCAGTGGAACAGTGTGTGTGATTCTGGCCACCCCACCTCCAAAGGGACTGTCGTGGTTTAACCCCAGCCAGCAGCTAAGCCCCACCCAGCCGCTCGCTCACTCCCCCCTGGTGGGATGGGGGAGACAATTGGAAGGGTAAAAGTGAGAAAACTCATGGGTTGAGATAAAGACAGTTTAATAGGGAAAGCAAAAGCTGTGTGTGCAAGCAAAGCAAACCAAGGAATTCATTCACTCCTTCCCGTGGGCAGGCAGGTGTTCAGCCATCTCCAGGAAAGCAGGGCTTCATCACGTGTAACGGTCACTTGGGAAGACAAACGCCATCACTCTGAACGTCTCCCCCTTCCTTCTTCCCTCCTTCTTCTTTATATGCTGAGCATGACGTCCTATGGTATGGAATATCCCTTTGGTCAGTTGGGGTCAGCTGTCCCAGCTGGGTCCCCTCCCAACTTCTTGTGCACCCTCAGCCTACTCGCTGGTGGGGTGGTGTGAGGAGCAGAAAAGGCCTTGACCCTGTGTCAGCACTGCTCAGCAGTAACAAAAACATCCCTGTGTTATCAACACTGGTTTCAACAGAAATGCAAAACATAGCCCCATACTAGCTACTATGGGGAAAATTAACTCTATCTCAGCCAAAGCCAGCACAGGGTTACAGTAGAGCTATGAGATTAAAATATTTTAGCTAGGAAAAGTGACAATTCAAGAGGGAAATAATAAATAATAACACCAATAACATGGATGAGCTAAACAGGAAATAATTACTCACTGTCTCTGGCCAGTATTCACGATTATCACCAATCACAGACCATAACACAGGAATTCAGAAGCACGAAATTCATTTAGAAAAACCAAAAAAAACTATTTTTGGGTGACAAAAGTACATGGTGTTCAGTGATTTGGTGAACTAATGAAAGAAAGATAGGAAGGAAGGATGGAAGGAAGATCCTATGATACGTACTCATTTGAATGCAACCTTCAGCTCTGAAGGTTTCTAACCCAAAGATTACAGAAATCAAGGAGGGCATCCTGGGACAAGTATTGTTTGTATTTACCCTTTTCTTATTTTTAGCTGCCAGTTACTATCAGTAGCACTGGCAGTGAGCTAGGTGGACCTTTGGTCTCACACAGTTTAGCCGGTCTTGTGTGTTGGCAGTGGAAGGCTGGGATATTGACATAGCATTTCTCTGGGACAGGAATGTGTGAAACGTAATATGTAACTTATTTAACTAAAGGCCATGAGCCAGAAGAGGCAGCCAATAGACTAGACAAACCTCCACTAAAGGAAGCTCACGGACTTTCCTCCTCCTGCTCGCCTGTCAGGTTGTTGTAGAATTGCCACTTTTGAAAATGAAGACAATTGCCACATCAAAAAAATGTCTGCTGCATGTAAATCATTGTTCTGCTGGCAACCAGGAAATTCATAACAAAAACTGACTGTGTCAGCTGGAAATCAGATAGGTAGCACCCCAAGCTTGGTGCAGTGTTCCCTACTTGCAGTGTAGTGAAACAGGTTGGATTCTCAAGATCCCTGTAATTAAGGATCTGCAAGTTTCCCCTGGGAACTTGGAATCCTTTCCCCATTCATTGCTACTGGTGAGCAAAGAGACTTGTGTCTTCAGCACCTTCTCGATACACCAAAGCCCATAGGCATGATCTTTTTCAGAGGCAGACATATATTCCCATTTTGGGGAAGCAAAGGCTTAGAAACTGTAAATGATCCCATCCACCCAGAGGATCACAGCATATGTGTCTCCTCCCAACATGTCCCTAGGGCTGAAGACCCAGGAGCTCGGTGCTGTGTGGCTAGGTAACTCCTGCACGTGGTCAAAGCAGCCTTGCCCTAAACATCTACCTGCAGTATTTCTTGTCTTCCTTCCCTTTGTAGAAATTAAACGAATAAAGCTGGTAAAAGAACCAGCTGGTGCAACCACAGGGATGCCCCATGCACTGGCAAAAGCATTTACGTCCTGCACCATTTGATTTCTAGAGCAGCCTCCATCGTCTGTGCTAAAGGAATAGCCGTTAGAGGAACAAAGACACACTTTACCAACACATGGCATAAGAATTTGCCAATAATTGGTAAAATACAGATCCCTGATCCTGGGAAGTTTTAGTGCACCCAATCTGTAACACAGTTAAGAGTAGTTAGAAGAAAACTGGATTATTTAATTTTAGTTTCAACTGGCATATCATATTCTATCTTTCTTTTCACTTTAGGAAATAATTTATTTGCTTTATGTAGTGCCACAAAATGTTTCAATTTTAGAAATTCCATGTTTTGTGGTAAGAAGACATTTTGTTGCGCAGTTCTAGATCTGCCATATTTGTGCAAGTAGTGATTGTGTTTTTCTCTGCTTTCTGACTCTTACCCTGCCTGTGATCCCCTGAAACATCAGACTCTGTTCAAAGCCATCAGCTAATGATTTTCTGCCATTTGAAGCAGAAAAGAGGGGCCATCATTGTTCATACACAGCCACTGTGCGCATGCAGCCATTAAACTCAAATACAGCATACATGCCTCTAAAATTAGGATAGAGGATGATAATTTTTTGTGTAATTTTCAAGCATATTTATTACATTAGCAGAGAAATATACCCTTGCTTTAGTGAGGATAGTTCTACTGAAACATTCTCTCTAAAAGTTATTTTTATTAAATCCTATAGGCTTTTCCATAAAAATCCGTTAACCTGGAATTGCATGCAAGCTTCTATTCACGAAGACTGCACATCAGAGCTTTAGCAGACAAAGCTAAGAATTAGGCCGGGGTGTTAATAAAATGTTGACAGACTGTTACGGGAGTGTTTGTGTATTGAAATACAGTTCTTATTTCTTTCCGAGGACCATATTACCCCATCCCTTGTAGCTAAAAACTTTAAATTGAATCGGATTTCAGTCACCTAATATATGGTATCTTTCTTTTTAGAAAGTTGTCGAATTAGAAAATTAACTCCTTACAGAAACTTGTGGTGCTAATATCTTCAAAGGAAGTAGCCCTGTACAGTCAGATCCCTGTGCAGTCACCTGTGTTAGCGCCAGCCAAACTACAGCAGACACAGAGGCAATGGTGGGAGGGCTCTGGGACTCACCGGTGGGGCCCCGGACTGTTAGCCCAGTGAGGTACTGGGATGCTTTAAGAGAAGAGGCAAATTTGCCCAGCATGAGATTGACAAGGCTTCGTTTCTTCTGGAATCCAACCTAGTATCACAGCACTGTACTGATGCATGTAGGCTTACCAGCTCACTCCAACCTAGCATGGGAATCTATTATCAGGCTGTTGTATGATATATGTCCTTAGTGTCACTGGTAGGCACACTCCCAGTAAAAAAAAAGGCAAGAAACCTATCCTTTTCCTGCTAAAATAGTACAAGCCTCTTCTAAATTTGTTAATGGAAGCATTGCTGTAAAAGCCATACATAAAGTGGTGCCTGACATCAAATTTGATACTATGTATTTTGTTCTTGTTCTGTCCTTGTCATTTTACTAAAACCTCAATGTTTACAATTTTATTGAAACATTGCAGTGGTTCTTCTGTGATGGGATTTCTGGTTTAGCCCAAATGATTGAGTGACTTCACAGACAGATATTTAATGAATCATAAAAAGTATCATTCTACATTTTAGTGCACTACAGTATGAAAGTTAAACCCCAAGTGTTCTAACAGCTAGATATCTCTGCCTCTGGAGCTTTCAGCCAAATCACTTGCAAAATCCTGGAACAGAATAAGGGGGGTTTCTTGCCTTACATTGAGCAGAACTATTGCAAGGTGAATGTTGGATCCTCCTTTACCTCCTCACTGTTGAAAACTCCTTCCTCCTCCCCAGTACATGGTTTCCTTATGACCCTAATGATATTCCTTGCTACTGCTCCACAATTTTTCTCAAGATCCAAACTGCCAGCAGGAGCAACTGATTGTGGTTGAACCAAATCCCCAGCCAGGCTTGCCATTACCTGACAAGGGAAGCTTGGCTATGGGGTAGGAACAGCAACAGGCATCAGATTGCTAAAGCAATCCCACAGGAGTGCTGGAAGGGATTTGGTCTGTGTTTTCTAATACCCCTCACCTTATAAAGTTCAGTTTTTCAAAGTTTAATATCAAAGCATCATGACAAGGGTCAGTAATGACCAGCCACAGAGGTGGCAGTTACACCTAACTGCTGGCAAAGGTTGCATGCTTTGGTCTCATTTTGTTTTAGTTATGGGCTAGCAACTGGCAGCAGATGAAGGAAATTATGAAATTGAGATTGATGACATTGGCTGAGGTATGGTAACTGGAAGGGTTAACTAGGCTTTGGTGGAAATACATCTATTTTGAGACAAACTTGGAAGGGGAAAAAAGGTTTGTCGAGAAAAGAAAGCATAGTAATCTCCTTCAAAAGTGCATAGATGTTATTTCTAAGATGAGCTTTGTCTAGACTTTCTGATGTGCTTTTCATTTATATATATACCTTTTAGCTTACATACACTACTGTCAGAAAAATTAAGTGGATACTGAGTGCAAGAAAGCAGAGTAGAAGGTAAGCACCTTTTTGTTGATTTTCTATGAAAAAAATGCTTGTTTAACTTTAACTTACCTGCCAAAGAGAGCCAGTTTGCTAGTATTATTGGCCTTTGCCTTTTGATTCAGCAAAACTAGGAAGACAGAGCCAGACTCCCTTCACAAGTTCCTGCAGTGCAAGTTCTGATGTTCTCTGTTTTCTCCAAAAGAGTTGTCACACACAGATGGAGATGCTGAAAGCAAACAATGGTGTTGTCACATTGAACACAGTATTTTTACAGGGAGAATCTGACCATCTGAAAAACGTACTGGTATTTAGACTGTCATTTATTACAGACAGACCTGAGGAATTGTAAGAATGATGTGCAACTTTTTAAAGTTAAAAATTAATTTCCTTGAATAAAAAATTTAAGTGTAATATGTGATGCTATCATCCTGTCCCCACCTCTTTCTTCAAGTTAAGAAAAAAAGGGAGACAGGCTCCCCAGTTTTGCAGATT
The DNA here is from genome assembly GCF_000690835.1 of Fulmarus glacialis. Taxonomy (NCBI): domain Eukaryota; kingdom Metazoa; phylum Chordata; class Aves; order Procellariiformes; family Procellariidae; genus Fulmarus; species Fulmarus glacialis. Next base: position 5,753 of record NW_009232821.1, read on the forward strand.
AGTCCTCCAAAGTGCTGTGGGATCAAAATATTAAGTGGAGGGAGGGAGACTTTTACAGATCTTCAGATTTAATTAAAAATTCCCCTGTGACTAGCCTACGTCTGGGACAAACAGTGCTGGCAACTCTCCCGGCACTGCGAGTAACATATTTTGGCCCCTGTCTGCATTTTTCAATTGGTGACCCACCAGTCCCCTATCTAACCTCAGTCCAACCCTCACTACATAGCTGTTTCCTCTTATTGCAGCAGAGGCTCCTCATCCTTTCTCACATCTCCCTTGGCAACTTGGATTCCACATATGGACATAAGACAGTGGGGAAAAGCCAGCTGGAGTGGGTATTCCCCTTAGCAATCTAAAAATGATGTCAAATCTGTAGCTTCTTTTGTCTTTATGGCAGAATTGCCTGAAACAGGGCCCAAAATCTAATGTTAAAGCTGAGGAGATTGGCATCAGTGAATACTCCTTGAATGATACATCTGGTAGATTCCTTTCAGGATTAATTCTGGTTTACAATGCAAGCTCTTAATACTGTTTTTATTTCTCTTTTGTATATTAGATGATTGAAAAATCTGGTTAGCTAAAAGGATGTAAATGAGTTTTAACAATCTGGTAGATGACCAAGATACTGTTTTCATTGGAATAATTGTATTTGGGTTACTTGTCCTAAGTGACATTTAAGGTGGAGAATTAAGTGTAGCAGCTCCTTCCACTGCTACTCCACCTTATACATACTTTGTTTTACTTTCTAAAATCAAGATCTTTTTATAGGCCAATTGCTGCTCTTCCTTAAGTTAGCTGAAAATGTTTGGTATAAAAATCCGTTAAAAGTCGGAGCCAGAAAATAACAGGCAATATCATCATTTTCTTCAGAAAATTGAGACTACTGTGGCATTTATGGATGTTCTTGTATGTCCCATACATGCAAAAATTCCTTGCCTCATTTTAAGGCCTTTCAAGCAGAATGATTATCACAAGTGCTGCATCACAGCACCTACCTCTGCTCTGGGTTCTGTCACTTGCATGGTCCCTGCTAACTCACTCGTCTCTGCACCATATTCAGTTGCACAGAGTAGTCACATTCTCTCTAAATGATAGACAAGAGATCTTTTATACAGCCCAGTGCTGCAAAAGGATAGGCCTGTGAAGAAACACATCTAGCCATAAACATACGAGCTGATACTGCAGATTGTGTTTACACAAGCCATTGAACTGAGCAGTATAATAAATACTGCAGTTGTATTGTCCCTTCTAAGAGAAGATCTCCAAGTGCTTGGTCACGACTTGGGTAATCACCACAAGTCATAGAAGTACTATCAATTATAAAAGAGAACATTATCTTTTACAGTGAGATCATTATCTCTTACAGTGAGACTTTAACATTGACTTTAACATTTGTGTCCCAGCCTTGCTTTTGTGAAAAATCCCAGGAGATGCAGAACACCAGGTAGGAGCTGAGTGTCACAGTCCCCAAGCCATTTGGCTTGCTGGTAGAATTATGCATGGTTGGACAGGGAAGCCATCAGATGATAATGTGAGCCAGTACACTGGGTCATATGTCCTGCAAGGCACTAAAATGGTAGTAACTGTTAATAAATGATTGCTATTGATGTAAGGTACCTCATTTCTGTGCATTCTTTTTCTCCTGCTTTATCAGAATATTAATAAAGAAGGGAAAAAGAGGTGAAGGATTCCTCTGGGCAAAATGTCATGCTCTTGACATTTATTCTGATGTCTGGTTAGGCTTACAGTTGCTTTACAAACGTGCAAAATAGCATAGAATTCACTTCAGCGTGATAGCAGCAGGGGCCTAATGATTCCCTACCAGCTGCTGAAGTGGAAGTGAAAAGGCAAAAGTATAGTGTTAAGGAGAACGTTTTCTGGAAGTTTAATTTCAATTTTTTATGAGGAGTCTGTTCCAGTTTCAGCAATCCTAAATCCAGCTTAATCCTGCTTTGAAAACATTTTTCTTTGTGTGTGCTTTTAAGTATGACCACTTTAAGCTCCTTCTCTCGGTCCTCTCGTAAATGCCCTCAGATCTGCCTTCTCCATCTGGATCTACCTGAAGATCCATGCAGTCAGCAGGGAAAAGAATGAGATTTCTGAGAAATTCTCCACTTCTGAGTATATTTCCACTCTACTCTTTCTCTGTGTGTGTATGTGTGAATGCACATATGTATGTGAGCAATACACGTATCCAAGTCCATACTTATGCCAAGTATTGTCATAGTTCAGTTATGCATGGATTTTGAATTAGATGATCCTTATTTTAAAGCATCTTTCTCTCTTTGCTTATAACTTAGAACAAATTTTCTATTTTGTGTTTCACTGAAGAGAAGCGCGTTACATACCTGCTTGCTTTTTCTGCATAGACTGGTGATTCTGGTCAGTGTAAAGTTTCTACTTTGGAAAAAAGTCATTAATGTTGACAGGAAATATGTCTGAGTAAAAAATATAAGGGCTTGGCTCTCACAATCCAAAGAGCTTACTGTGGCTTATACATACATACAAAAATTGATTTTTCTAAACGATGTTTCTAATTTTTTCTGAATCTACTCAATGCACATTTTTACCTGCTTTGTTTCACTTGAAAGCTGTATTGTAGCTTTGCCTCATGCTGCTTGCATTGAAGAGAATTAATGTGGAATGAAAGAACAGTTTCAGAAATTGTATTCTGGTTCTGATAACACCTGCAAGTGCAATTACTTGGGATTTGTGCAGTCTTTAGGTGTGTAAGTTTTAATGTATTATATGCAAGTTATAAAATTTCAGGTGATTTAGTATGAACAGAAATTTCAAATTTGAAAAACTACCTTGAAGCTGTGACAACCTACCACCTTGAATGAGATAGGTAAATGAGCAAGAAAGGTGTATTCAAATGAGATTCTGGTAATTCCTGATAAGCTAAGCATCTCCACTGGAAGTGTTTGGGGGATTCTGAGTATAACCAGGTCACCCTACAAACATTCCTAGTGGAAAATGCAGTTCAGACATCCTCTGGGTTCAGTTGCAGCAGAGCAGAAATTTTGTCTCTGTCAGTTTCAGTTATAAAGAGTGAAAGTCAAAATTAGTTGCAGGTAGGTAAGATCCTTTGCAACAGAGCACAAAAGACTGTAGTTGCTGCATCAAAGCTTGCATTTGAATTTGAACTTACTCGGAATTTTGTGCTGCTCCAAACCAGTGGTTTTTTTCAGTACTATGCCTAATTTCATGTCTTTGTAGGTGATGGAGAGGTAGTATCTCATGATACACATTTTGTACTGATAGGTTAATTCAAACAATTGGAGTTGGAAAAAGTAGTAGGTAAAATACGTGTAGTTCACTTAGTGGGGAGGAAAATACATCCTAACAATATTGGGCTTCTATATCTTTTGAAAACTAGGCATCTAGGCTTTGACCATTGTGATGAAGAAGCCTTCCTCATCCTGCATCCTACTCAGGTCATGCTGAGGTCTAGATCTGTAGAATCACACAGAATCACAGAATAATTGAGGTTGGAAGTGACCTTGGGAGGTCATCTAGTCCAACCTCCCTGTTCAAGCAGGGCCCCCTAGAGGCAGTTGCCCACTACTGTGTCCAGTTGGATTTTGAACATCTCCAAGGACGGAGACTCCACAACTTCTTTGGGCAACTTGTGCCAGTGCTTGGTCACCCTCACAGTAAAAAAAGTGTTTCCTGATGTTCAGATGGAATCTCCTGTGTTTCATTTTGTGCCCATTGCCTCTGGTCCTGTCACTGGGCGCCACTGAAAAGAGCCTGGCTCCACCTTCTGGTAATTATACACATTCATGAGCCATCTCTTTCCCAGGCTAAACAGTCCCAGCTCTCTCAACCTCTCCTCATAGGAGAGATGCTCCAGACCCTTCCTCATCCTTGTGGCCCTTTGTTGGACTCTCTCCAGTATGTCCATGTCTCTCTTGTACTGAGGAGCCCAGCACTGGACCCAGCACTCCAGGTGTGGCCTCACCAGTGCTGAGTAGAGGGGAAGGATCACCCACCTTCGACCTGCTGGCAATACTTTGTCTAATGCAGCCCAGGATATCATTAGCCTCCTTTGCCACATTGCTGGTTCATGTTCAATTTAGTGTCCACCAGGATCCCCAGGTCCTTTTCTGCAAAGCTGCTTTCCAGCCAGTTGTCCCCCAGTGTGTACTGGTGCCTGAGGCTGTTCCTCGCCAAGGGCAGGACTTTGCACTTCCCCTTGTTGAACTGCATGAGGTCCCTGTCGGCCCATTTCTTCAGCCTGCGGACGTCCCTCTGGATGGCAGCACAACCCTCTGGTGTATCAGAGGATGAATCCAGGACGAATCCAGTCTCCTCAATAAAACAGAGGGAGACTGCTTGAAGTTTATATGGAATGCAAGATTCACTAAATCTAGGACCAAAATTGAAATTATATTTTAAGATAGCCTAGAGGGGAAGAAAAAAAACAAAACCCACAAAACATTAGAAATCATAAAAATGTAAACAGCTCAAACTCTCAAAAATAGAGATAATGCGTAGCTCTTTGCTTAACGTTCTAGATTTCGACATCTCAAAGCACTGTTATGCTACAGTCTTGCACCGACAGATGAATGAAGTAAGTGTAATCAAATACATTCTTTCTGCTTGCTGTGCATGTGATTTTATAAACGTGACACTGCAAAGAACGTCTTTGTGGTTATAGCAAATTCTAATGCTTGTGTTTCAAATTTTTGACCTTTAGCAGGGAGATACAAGCACCCATTGCCTGCATCACAGATTTGTGGTACAGTACCTTTCAGAAAAACTGATGTATCAGCAGGGGTGGTGGTGATGCTGTCTGTAGTGAGTCCATGATGCTACATCAGTTAGAAAACATGATCTGTTTCAGTGGGAAGGAAACTGAAATGGTAATTTCAGAAAAAGGATTTGAAATGTGCTGTTATTTGGTGGAATGTGAGTGCTGGAGTGTGTCCAGAGGAGGGCAACAAAGGTGGTGAAGGGTCTGGAGAACAATTCTTATGAGGAGCGGCTGAGGGAACTGGGGCTGTTTAACCTGGAGAAGAGGAGGCTGAGGGGAGACCTCATCGTGCTCTACAACTACCTGAAAGGAGGTTGTAGCGAGGTGGGGGTTGGTCTCTTCTGCCAAGTAACTAGCGATAGGACGAGAGGAAATGGCCTCGAGTTGCGCCAAGGGAGGTTTAGACTGGACATTAGGAAAAATTTCTTTACTGAAAGAGTGGTCAGGCCTTGGAACAGGCTGCCCAGGGAAGTGGTAGAGTCACCATCCCTGGAGGTATTTAAAAGACATGTAGATGAGGCGCTTAGGGACATGGTTTAGTGGGCATGGTGGTGTTGGGTTGACGGTTGGACTTGATGATCTTAGAGGTCTTTTCAACCTTAATGATTCATGATTCTATGATTGTGATGTGCCACAGCCAAACCCCAGCAAGCAGCATGATATGCCATTCTGCTGGGAGCAGCACCCCTGCACTCAGCACTCAGCAGCCTCCTAGCGTCATTTTTAAATGATATCTTGCAAAAAAAGATTGTAAAGATTCCTGTTAAAGTGAATTGAGAAAATTCAAGTGTACAGTCAACTTGGTATCCTGTCAACAGAATTACTGATGGTACATTATGGGTAGATGCAGTTCAAGCTACCAAAACCAAAACCTAGTTCAGATAGCAGGCATTTGTCTGTGGGGTGCTATGGTAGCAGTTGCAGTGCCTGCCCTCCCCTCCTCAGACATTGCACCTCATAATTCAAGCCATCGCAAGTGACCCAAAAGGATTCTTTGACCTCCCCTTTCACAACGTATTTTGTGCTTTTGTCTATACCTGCATGCCCTAAATATTTTCAGGCTTTTTTCTGCATTTGTGAAGTTTAATACTATTAAGCAATATCTGGTTCTTACACTGTACTTTTTTTTTTTAATAGAAGCTAAGATTTTTACGTAGTTTTGTGATTCCAACAACTGGTTTAATTGTGTTGTGACTAAATTTGGAAAAATTACCATTTTCCATCTAAGTACAGTATATACAGAGAACGCACTGTAGTGCACAGTACAGTATGGAGGCAGGGACTAGGCTAAGATACAACCTACAAAGAGAAAAGGAGCGGACCCTTCTCCCTCCTTGCCTCTCTCCTTAAAAATACAGAAAGACCTTCCCTTTCCCCTAGCTGTTACATCTCTCTTCACAGAGAAGATGTGGCCATAGATCCATACTGTTAGAAATGAAAAGGAGCAACAAGCACCACCAGGACGGTTTTCTTATTCCTGATGTGCACACCTAAACTTAGCAATAAAAAAATCAAGAAGCACAAGATTGAAAAAGAAGGCATAACCATCTGTTGAACTGATATCCAAAATTCCCATATTGAAACTAGTGTTAAATGTAGCCTGCTTCTATGGTTCATTACCATTCATCGTTTCAGCCAATGAAAATTTTATTTTCCCAGTATTTTCTGTTTTTCATGTATGTGTTTGCAACCATTCGATTTATATTTGTTTGTAATTTCAAATATATAAAATGGCCCCAAATCTTTTTTCTTGTCTCTAGCCATTCTATTTTGGAGCAGCCAACAAAACCCCAGCAACAACAACAAAACAAATGAATAATTTTGGATGTAAGGTCTGTTTGCTTTGAAAAAGATCAGTATGTTGGTGCATCAAAGTGTTGCCAGATCAGCTGTCTTTCTCCTTTCCAAAGAGATGATTCTGAATTAGGAGGCTTGCAAAACAGATCAAAGGGAAGAATTTTGTCCAGGCTACTTCTATTGCAGGTTCAGTTAGTAATTACAGTGTTCAATTCTGGTCTAGGACAAGGTAAATGGCACCCTTTCTTTTCTGTATCTTATTTAATCGGGTCTTGTGATAGTTCACTCATATCTGACACCAAAAATGTCATTGATAAATCCAGAGGAACAAGACAGTGACTCACACATCCCATGGTTCAGATTAGGTAAAGGTGAAGGGGGCACTAAACAACAGAATAAAATATGGTTTAATGATTGACAACACTGCCACTATGGATTGTTCCTAAATAACCTAATTTGATTTACAAGAATTCAATGTAAATATAATCCATTTCTCAAGGAAGTATCTTGTGATTTATAGTTTAGCACGAAATATATGGCATGGGGAGAATGATTTTTATTCAGTAAGCTCATGTTTGTGCAGCAACAAAAGAGTAAGAAAATGTGCCTGAAACAGAGAGGCAGGGATGTGCTGGGGGAGCTCTCAGCTTCCCACTGCAGGTCAGCTGGAAGGAGCGACTGCCGTCTTCACGTCTCCAGTGGGTCCCACGTTGGGCTGTTTCAGAGATCCTCCTTCCAGCCTCAAGTCCAAATTTTCTCGAATCTCAGTGAGGTGATGCTTTCTGATTTCGAATGTGCTAAATTACCTCACCCATACGTAACTTACTTACAGAAATGCATCTTCAGGCTGAAGGGATGAATATACATGCCAGTAATTGTTTGGGGGACATTTCTCCAGAGGACTGATACTTTCAGGCTCCCATTTGGTGTAGTCGTCCTGCCTGCCTACAGCTGTGCAGGTAAGGACTCGCTGGGCTGCACAGCCCATGACTGCCTGTTATTTTCAGCCACAAATATGACCGAAACAAAGCCCGATTTTAGAAATGTGTTTGGCAAGCTGTGTTGCCTCCCTTCTTAGCATGGGTAAATTTGTTAAAACAGGTTTAACCATGGGAAACTAGTGGATTTCTTAGTCCCTGACATCCCTTCTTGACAGGCAAATGCTCTTTCGGTTCTTGTGCTTTTTCAGAGACGAAAGGGAATCTTTATGTGAGAGTCTCACGACAAAGTACTGGCAGCAAAGCAATAGAAATAAAGCTGTAGTCTCATGATTATATTCTAATAGCTTTCTTTTTATTTTAAGATACTTAAACCTAATCTCCCAAGTTAGCCCAATCACAGTCTCCAGTGAAACCTTGTTTTCAGCTATTAGCAGGTGGTTTTTAAAGTCCTCTTTAGATGATATGCGGGGCCCACATGGTGAAGTCAATTGTTAGACAGGATATAATTTAGCCTTCAGCTCTTCCTCTCAGTTTGAAATAAAATGATTACATTTCAGAAAAGCCTAAGGGAAGGTTAAAAGTTTTATATCAAAAGTTGAATATTTTCTTTTGTTGTACACTCTTCTCTTAAAGAAAATTGTATTCATTTAAAATAATGCATGTTCTGATGTATTTGAAAAGGCACTACTCTGAATTAAAAAGAAATTCATAAAGTATGCATGTATGGGAGAGGAAGATTGCAATCTTCATTTGAGCGTTTAGTCAAAGGTTTTTAACTCAGCCCATTCTGCTTTGTTCGTAAAATGAGGTATCTGCAGAGACACGTTGTAAATAACAGATGGCCCATAGCGTTTAGAGAGCAGCGGTTAAGGTGACAAAATCTTCTGGGGCTCCTCTCCACAGGCAGGTTATAAAGTGATATTATAGCCTCTGCTCCAGACTGGAAAATGGTCCTCGCCTGTCTTTAAACACATTAAAAGTGGTTCCAGGCAATAGCTCCACCTAATTATAGTTCTGGTAACCCCACATTACCTTCTGGTAATGTGATGCCTCTCATTTCTTGTATCCCAAAGTTATCCAAGGGCAGAGGCCACTTGTAGAACATAAAGTTGTAAAGCTGAAATGGGTCTTAAAAATAGATGGACTAGCCCAGATATGAACAGAGTAAGAAGTGAAGAGTAAGATGTGAACAACAGGATTGTTATCATCTGACAAGGTCAGCTAGCTTTTACCGTTGATATCAATGGGGCTGTTTTACTAAGGATGCCCTGGGCACATTTGTAAAAAAGCATTAGCTGTTAAAGGGAATTCCTGGAAACCTCCTAAAAGCAAATGTATATATGCAGTGGAGTCTCTTGTAGGAGTTCACCACATCAGCCAAATGAGCATAGATCTTCTTTTTTCCAGAAATCATCATAAGAGTCTAAATATAACACTGCTGTACTTAAGTAGGCTGCTTTCATGCCTGTTAAAACGAAGAGTGCAAAAACTGTTATTGTTACTAACGAGGGTGGTCACTGAATGGGCAAATTAGAATTTTCTTGTGATTTTATTGCAGAAAAAAAGTTAATTTCTTTCAGTATATTCTTCTGTAAAAAAAAATTTTTTTTTACCTGTTAGCACTAATGCATACTACTATCTTAAGGCAGCATTAACAACATGGTTTTACGTTCATTTGCCTAATATCAGTGGTGCTTGTTTTCACACGTGGACACCTGACCATGGGAACCTAGGTTAACACCACCTCATTAGCCTCCATACTGCCAATTAAATAGACAGACAATAATAAATATTGAAGTTGGTTGAGGTTTTAAAAAGGATGGGCGCTCATGGTACAGAATGGTGAAGGTCTGTGTTCAGTTGATATTATCTCTTACCAAGGAGATGAATTGTTAATGTGCTGTTATTCCAGATTTCTAGAAGAACTGATGTGGTGGGGGAATTAAGACGGCAATTAATGGCCACTGAGGAAGAAGACAGTTTATCATATCCTCCTCTGAATGTGACCACTGGAAATGATATATGCATCCTTTTTTATGCTAGTAATTTCAGCCTCAAAGCCAACAGTTCAGTTTTTATAGATTTGACAAATGCAACATTTGTCACGCAGAATGTGGATATTTATTCCTCTGAGTGCTCAGACATCAACACAACGTGAGTAGCACAAGAAATTTCGTATCGTAATACATGTGATTCTGAAAACTAATCAGAAATGGTGCAATGTCAAGTTAATATTAATTTAATTTTATTCTTCTAAAGCATCCAAAATAAAAAATACTAAATTGGATATTCTTAGAAGAAAAAGATTGAGTCAAGACCACAAAAATTGTTCAGATGCAGCCTCTTATTTTCACATTTTTTTTCCTCTTCCATTCCGTACTTTCTTGTTTGTTTATATTTGGTCCAAACAGGTTTCCCTGTGCCCGGTCTCACGATCACAGAAATCTCCACTGGCATTAATGAGATCATCATTTCATTGTAAATTCCCTTAAAGGGAAGTATTGCCAGTTACTAGGTAGTAATTCAGCTGGAAGTACATTAATGAAACATGATCTCTGCTTTCCTTTACTTTGAAGCACCTGCTCTTGGATAAAAAAAACTCTATAAATATTTTGTCATGTTTTTCTGTGTACTGAAACTTTGCTATATGACTTTTGTAATTGCCCATTGATTTAGAATATTCCCTCGGATTGAAATGTCACAATGATCTAATTAAAGCTGACTACTCTAACATTAAAAATCTGTTTCTTATTTTTAGACTGTCATTAAAATACACAAAGCCAGTGAATGGAATCAGCAGCCTAGAGATAAGGTAACTTACGATTTATTCTTGAATAGATCTTTGTGATATACAAAGCCTGTTTGTAAATTAGGAGTAAAAAAAAGAGGAGGAGTTAAGTGAAAATGTTTTTGAAATTATGATTTCCTTTCTGTTCTGAGGGTCACTATGCAGGAGAACAATAATACAGTCTTTATATAGAGAATATATTAATACGCTCAAGTAAAGTTCTGAAAAAGTGGTATAGGCAAACAACCAGACTGTAAGGTACTGGTATATGCAACAACCTGTTTTACTAATAGGATTGGACCACGATCCTGTTTCAGGGAAGTCTAACTGTGATTTGTGAACAATTTTAGGGGCTGAAGTCTACTTGCACCGCCAGGGCTGTATTTAGTCCTAATGTGGATTACCTGTGTCCCCTATCAGAGCTAGCTTGTGGCTAATAAGGGGTGCAAAAACTCATAATTTTTCTGCTCCAGGGATGGTGACAAGATCACGTTTCTCCTACCATGAGAAGAAGGAAGAAAAGTTAGAGAATGACTTGGGATGAAAAGTCAAAGGGAGAACCTGCAGCTGTTGCTCTCACTAGGGGATTCTAGGGATGGGGAAACATCTGCTACTGTTTGAGGGCTGACATACAGCTGCTGGTCCACAAACCTCAGTTCTTTCCTCAGCGGCAGGAAAGCAGTTAAAATTATTTTCTTAAGTTCTGGCAAAGATAAGGTGGCCTGCTCTTTTCATTTAGGTACCTCAGTTAATTGCTTAAATTTATTTGGGAAGGACTTGGGCCAGGGAACTTGCACTGAATTAAATTTGCATATATTAGAGGATGAACTGGATGTTTGCTTGGGCAGCAGAAGGACAAATGATTTTTGCCATCTAAAATGCTTTTGACATCTTGAATAAGGGAAATTGAAATCCAAGGAAACCAAAGAGAGGAAGTTTAAAGTAATAATGTAGGAGACAATCAGAGCTTGAACAATATTTTAGTAGGAGAGTAAAAGAGGCATGTGGCACCAAGATGATAAGCACAAATGCATAAATACCATTATTTACACTGAGATAGAAGGACATTCTACATTTAGGTAAAAGGACCCCCAGAAGGATTTGTGTTGAAGAGACTCAGTGATGTGTTTGGAGTTGCATTTGGAGGGCACAGAGACACTTGCCGTCATCATCAGACCATGATAGGTGGCAAAAAACCAAACATGCTTTGTTATTTAACATCTCCCCTCCCACCCAAACATCTAGAGCTTTGTGAAAGAACATAATGTACAGATAGGATTGCTGTTAGTATAGTTTTTTTTTTTTTTTGACTATTGTAGTTAGCTGTGTATAGGATCCTTGAGACTTGTCCTTGGTGATGGAATCAAGCATTTCTTGGTTTCAATACTGTAAATTATCAAAGGGGCATGCATTTCCGTGAACACCACGTGGAATTAAGGAAACATTTTCCTTGGATCCCGTTCCAAAAATACTGTTCTCAAACCAAGATTCTGCCCAAGTTTTGTCTTTACTTTTAATCCAAGTCACAAAATATCACTTTCTCTGGTGGTGCCCTGGTGCTTCTCTGTCTACTGTTTGCTGCTCCTGTCTCACTCTCGTACTGACAGATCCACCAAAACAGTGCCCTGGATTCTCATTCTGTGTCTTTGCTCCTACTAGTGCAGGTCTTAGCTGCTCTCCTGTAATCTCTTTCTGTATGAATGGATCTGGTTGCTTTCTACATTTGTCCTGAATGTGACCATCCTCAGCATAATACCATGCTTTCTAGTAAAATTACAGTTCCAAGAAAATAATATGAATCATAAAGCACTTGAAAATCCTCTGGAGCATGACACTGTGCTGCAAAACTAGCTACCAAGTTAACTGATAGATCTTAGAGGGGTTTGTTTTCTTCAAAGTAGTCAACAGGTTTTGGTCAACTATACAACAGCAAATTGCAAACCTTAGGATGCTACTACAGACACAAAATCCTTTGGCAGTTAAAGCTTTTATCTTAGATTTTGATTACTGCAGCAGGCATAAAAAGATCAAATGAGATGTTAGTGCACGCATATGGATTTAAAGAGGATTATTCAGATTTATGTTTAGTCATCTGTTTGTTAAAACCTTATAATTTTAATTAATTATTGGGAGAAAACGTTAACGTGGTCATGAACCTGAGGTGCATCTAAAGAGAAGAAATTTGAAGCAACTCTGCAGACAGACTGACTGTAAATTAAAGGAGAACATCAGTACAAAAGGTGAATGGTTCATGTTTTCTCTCTTATTCTGGAATATTTTTTTACATCCTTCGAGCCTGTTTTAGTAAAGGCAGAAATACTCACAAGTTTCTCTTGACCTGTGCTTCTACTTGAATACATTATAACTAAATACCAAAATGCATAAACAGCCCTTGAAGCTGGGATAAGAAACTCAGGCTCCATAATAGTTGAGGACTTGAAAAGAGAGTAGGTGAAGTCCTGACCACTGTCATGCCCAGGGAGTAATTAAAGTAGCATAGGCTGGCTGTGTTTTGCAGGAGAATTTGACTTATTCCATTGGGCTAGGTGTGATCCAGGTTTTTAATAGCCCCTCAGGGCATTTAGACACAAAAATGCCTAAATTGATTATTTTTTGTGTGTGACACAGGTGCTTAGCAATAAAAAGATGGAATAGAGGAGGAAGGTGGGGGGTGGCTTCCAGGGTAGTCATTGCTTCGGCATTCACTGTGCATTGGCCTGCTTGTGGGAGGTAAAGAGTGATTGCTTCACTTTTTTTCCTCTTTCCTTCCCTTATTAAGCTGTCCTTATCTCGACCCACAAGTTCCCTCATTTTTGCTCTTTCTATTCTCCCCCCTGTCCTGTTGGGGACAGGGAGTGAGCAAGCAGCTCCATGGGTGCTTGGCTGCTGGCTGGCATCAACTCACAACACCTCAGAAGCCTTTATAAAGAAAACTTTCTGCTAAAGACACAGCTGGTTATTTGTGCGCTTTTCTGTTGGATTATCTCTGGATTTAAGAGACAACTGTGTCATTTTAGGCCTCTAATAGCTACCATAATACCACATTGCATGGCATATAATGCAAATAATAAGATATACTCAATAGAACCAGAACAATCCATTGATCTTTTCATGATTCACGAGCACTTTATTCACCTTGTTTATCTCAGCATGTCTATTGTCAAGAGCTTCTAAAATCCACAGAGATACATTACAACCTCTGTTTTCCCCTTCTGATTCACTTTGATTACATTTCTTGTTCAAGATGACTCCTTGGTAAGATTACAGTCTGCCTCAATAAACAGGGCACAAGCAGGGCAAAGAGGTGGGAAGGAACAGAGCTTAGAGCCACGACTGCATTTTTTTCCCCTGTAAAGGCCATTTATTTACATGTAGGAGAGCATCCCTTGAAGATAGAAAGTGACACCAGAGAGGACCACATTCAAATAGCTCAATTTATTTGTCAATAAAAGAGGCTCTAACTTCAGCAGCATGAGCTGGATCCAGAGCCTGCGCTTACCACCACGTGCTGAGCAGCTAGTCATATCCCGCCTCCTACTAGCAGCTGCAATAGCTGCTTCATCCTATGCAAACAGCTGCCATCTCCCTCTCCCTCTCTCCAGCAAGAGCAGCAGTCCCATTCATCCTGCTGCACTTGCCACTGAGAGGCGAGCTGTTAGGGGGTAGTTGTAGAGCGTTTCTGGTTGTGCTAGATTTAGAAAAGTACACTACTGCTGCAGCAGGGGTAGGAGCAATGGGCAGTAGTTTTTGCTGGAAGAAACATCATCTCACCTCTCTCAGCAGCTAATGACATCCAGCTGTTCAAGCAGCTGTCTGTCATCTTCTCTGGGAAAAGGTGTCAAAGGGGATGGAAGTGCAGAGCATTAGTATTTTCCCCACTTACCTTGATAAGTACCTGACTGTTGTTGTTGCTCATGGGATGTATAGAATAGAACTGACCCAAGAACCATGTTTCAAAGTCTTTTACCTAACAGTTGTTTCTCTTTGAATCTTTGAAATGGTAGTAATTCCAGCTAGCTTCCTTTTCAGAAATATCTCTCCTTGTAATCAATAGTCACATGAGACGGTGACCAGTAACAGGTGGTGGCATTTGGAGTTCATATGGTTATCTGGCACAAAGGGAGTCTGGCCTGTGACCAGGAATTGTTTGTGCCACAATACATAAAGCACATAACGTCTATGTGAAAGTTTGCTTCCTGTATTGGCTCTAATGTTTAATACGAACACAGCATTTCCTACAAAAGCCAAGGTACTTTCAAATTTGCAGATATAATCTTTGTTATCTCTCCTCCCTTTGCCATTCATTTGCTATATTGTGCTCATTCTATTTGCTATCTACTCGTCTGAGAAAATATTAAACTAAACAAAGTAATTCTATTGATTTTTGTTGTTTGAATGTATTTTTTGTAATTAAATGAATTATAGTTGTATCAGTTATCAGTTAAGTGCATGCTTGTTGGAGGCTATTCACTTAATGTGTGAAAAATTCCACAAATGTTTGGAAAAATGCTAAGGATAAAAGCCTGTATTATTAAGTTAACCATGCTCAACTAATTCACTAATTAGAATCTTAATTCTCATAAATCTGCAAGTAACATAAAATTTTAGTCTGTGGTGCAACGTGAAGAGACAGCGTTCTCTTGGAGGTCACTTTAGACTGTACTCACATACATAGCCGTATAAAACTTGTTTGTTCATATGGTAAGTCTCCAAAGAATTTCCTTGTTTACCGCTTTTCTTATCTTCTCAGCAAAAGTACAGAGCACACACCCAGCATCTGTGGTTGCACAAACATTTAAGTAAGCTCCTCTGTGCTTTTAACTGGCCTCCAGCTAATGCCTATAGCATTGCTACTGAGACACCATGGAAATTCTGTTCAGATTGTGCTGTGTATCAGGAAAAGATTCCTTTCTTCTAGCAATTAATATCTATGCTAATACATGTTTTAATTTTGTAACTTTATCACTATAACAATAGAATATTTTCCATAAATATTTGTGAACGTGTACTAGAAGAAATTCAAATTTTTTTTCTTTTTCACTGATACTTGCAGCTGAATGTTGTATGGAAAGAGCTGTTTAGGCTCAAAACATAAGGAATGCCATAAGATAAAACATCATTTTCTCACCCGAATGACACTTTGAGTTCTAGGATTCCTTCTGAGCATTTTGAAACTCTTGAGGATTATGAAATTGTGTGAATCAAAAGCCACAGATTATTTAAAAAAAAGAAAAAGGCTCAATTACTGTAGTAACCTAACCTGTCAAATTTTGTGTGTTAGTCCTAAGGAGCATTGTTTGTGTTGAGTTTAGACTCTACGTTGTGTGGATGACATGCTACTGAAAGCAACTGATTTGAACAAACAAGCAATATCCTACAACAGAGCATATTCTTTCTGTATCTACATATACCCTATAGAACATAAAATATTCTATATTGTGCCACATTTATAGATGACTGCTTATTTTTTAAACTTGTCATAATTTCATCTAAGTATTACCCCAAATTTTAAAATCCACATACAGTGTTACCCATTGTGGATAGACATATTTGAATATTTCATTTTGTAGGAAGTCTCACTTATTGCTAAAAAGATTCCTCTTCTAAATTCTTTGTTATCAAAAAGCAACAAAAACTTCAGCAAATTATATAGAGCAATACATACATATACCAAGTAGGGTTAAAGTATTAAGCAACATACAATACAGAGAAAAGTTTACAATTTCCTTATGAGATAACTTGAATACCTAAAAGTAACTGGGTAAAAAGTGGTAAAGACTAGGACATAGTCCTGATCTGTAAAGGATCAGGATGTACTTCTGGATGTTCTCAATTATTTCTGTTCCAGAACATTTGGGAGGTGTTCAGATTGCAGTGGTAGTAACATATATATAAATCCCATCATTATAAACTACTGGAAACTGCTGCAATACTGCACATACACAGACCTTTTCAAAATGAGAAAATATTTATTTGTGGCAAACCCACTACAAATGGGGAAACTAGGGTTGACGACCCCTCCCCACCCTCCAGTGAGAGAAAACTGTCTTCCACTGCAAATTCAGACATTTGCAAAGGAAATTGCCATTTAGGCATCTGAGCCAAGGAAGAATTGCAATAATAAATCAGAATGGTTATCATGCCTGTACCTATCATAAAAGCAATTTTCAAAAAATCCCACAAAATGTTTCTTGAGAGCCACTGCAGGCCTACTGACAGTGTCTCAGGTTCTGCTCCAGTGATTGGTAACTGATGAAATACTGCACTGGCAGAGGCCCTTGAAGAATGAAATCGCATTTGCTTCTTGCCTGCCACAGCTATGGAAAGCTGTGCTTGTGAGATGAAACTCTAAGAAGTAGTAAAAACATATTCACAGAGACTCTTCACTTATGAGCAATGCTAATGACATGCAAGGCCAAGCTAAGATACCAACTGTGACGTTTGCAGCTAGCAACAGTGAACCTTTGTTTGCCACCAGTACTTTATCAAATGAATATTAACTTTTTCCTTCTGTCATTTTGACTATTTTTTCCCCTCTGTTGTCTTTCTAGGTTTTTAATGACCAACAAGTTCTATGGAGTCTCGGCTAGAAATTGGTCCACTTTAGATTCCATTGAGATTGTACAAGATGGAGAAAAGTTTGCTAAATTTAATGTTTCTGTCATCTCTGCTCCTGCAGAGTATTCATTTCATTGTCAGCTGGTGGGAACAAGCAATCTCTATCCTGCAAGGCTGATTCCGTCCAACAATGAGGCAAAAAACTGGGATGTTTTCATTTCCAGGTTGCAAGTGAGTACACATTGCCATTTCAGAGATAATTCCAAGAACTATTACTTGCTATTGTAGGTGCTGAACACATTCATAATGCCCTTACTTTCATTTCAGCCCGAGGGAAAATGTAAAAGAAAAGCTGTTCCCCCTAGGTGAGCTATTCAATAAAGGGGTAAAAAAGTCAGCAGTTGCTGAACAATAAGAACACGAAAGCACAACTTTGAAAAACAGAAAACTATGAAGTTGTCCACAGAAAAGAAAAAAACAATAAAACCAAAGGCGCTTAATCAGGCAAAGAATGACTAAGTCCCCATGCCTGTTTAATGAATTGGGCTGCTATTGGAAACATGGGCCTCTTAGGTGGGTGGCTTTATGCTGCTTACTTAGTTTTTATTGGATTTCTTTGCACTTTGTTTACCTAGGAAAGTACAGCTTAGTGTGGTTACTGTTTTCAGTGACATAGACTGTCTGTACTCCTACAGACAGAAACAAAGCCCAATGCAATTAGATTTAATGGAACGTTTGCCATGGACTTCAATTGGGAGCAGTACTAGGTCCTGCATGACCCAGAAGGAAAGGAGTTGCCTGGGTTTTTTTTTGAATGAGGCATAGATTTTATGTGTATTGAGTACAGACTACATATGTGAGGTGTAGATGATTATAACTTTATTATTTCGAGCATTGATCTTGACTTAGGAGAAGCACATCAACATTTATATCTTAAATATATCTTTAAATTTATATCTTTGCACTAAGGGATTTCTCTGATTAAAGAGATCATGGAAATGATAGGAATAATTCCAAACTGGACTCTATTTGTCAAAGATGAGCTAACCCCATGATAACTGGATACAAATGCTGATTATAGTTGTATTTATGATTTCGATAACAAACAAAATCTCAATAATCTGAGTCCAGATTTGACACTTCTGCTTAAACAACAGAAATCTCAAAGGAACAGCATTGGTGCCGAGATTTATTTTCCACAAATTCCAGGATCAAGTCCCACAGTTTTTTGAGAAGCAACATAGCAATACACACTGATGTTGTGAAGGTTCCTCCTGATAGTATTTTTTATGGAAAGGCCTGAAAATATCTGAGTCCACACAACTGTACTTTGCCTAGTCACTCTGTGAAGTTAGACTTTGGCATCACTATGCTATGAAAGTACATGGGCTATGAAAACACAAAGCCTCCACTTACAACATACCTTTTCCTTGAATTTCTATATACATTGATACTGCTGCCTTCTCAAAGCTTAGGGAAAGGCCTTGCTCCATCCTTAGTCGGCATCCTTTCATTGGGGTCTTGATCAAGAGTAGAAGTAGTAGGTTTCCCACCTTCCTTATTGATTTGGAGCAGCAGCTGCTTCCACTGTTCAGACAACAGAACTTCCAGTTCCTCTTGGGAAAGGCCTTTTTCTCTGATCAAGTCCTAAGCATGGAACACAACCTGGAATGTCCTGTTCTGATCTTTTGTGTTGTGTGAGAAAACAGAAAGTCACATTCTGGGCTCGTTTCTAAGTTCTGTCTGAACTAGATCATTCCTTTCCAGATATCTTCCACTGATATGTAGTGAAATCTGATTGATCTCAATATCAGTCTTTGTTCTAGAATGAGGTTTAGAAAGCCCCAAGCTCTGTTGCACGGTGAAAAAGGCACATGGAATGTGTTCAGTGGTTGCAGCCAGCACAAAATCTTGTTGCTGAAACTGAGGAACGTGATTTTCATGTCAATGTTATGCAATGAATTAGAAACCAGGATCCAATGCCAATCTAGCTGGTACAATTGCACTTCGCGAAGTTGGGTCCTGAAAACAGTATCACTGTATTAGAGGGACACGGCACCTGCACAGTGAAGCCTTGCATAGCTTGTTCCAAGGCAAGGCTGAACTGATGCAGCCTTTTACTTTAGTTCTGGAGCTAGCTCAGTCACTACCACCTAAAGAACCTCTGTGGGATGCTGTCTAGGCGTGCCCATAGCCTAGGATGTCACCACTCGTAGCTGTACACAGTGTCAAAACTGCTCTGGTATTGGTGGGGATTTTTGTTGATTTTGTTGTTGCTGTTACAGGAATGGTTGTTCTACCGCGATACCTTTTATCCTTTTGAGGATCTCAGAATTGTCTGTGAAGTTAAAGAGGAGGCTGCCACCAAAAGCACTGTTTTTCTTTAGTATGTGTCCTACTGGTTTAGAAGCCCCTTTGTTCCTAAGAAAAACTGCCAAAAACTTTAAAATCAATAATATAGGATTTTTTGTGGCTAAAATATTTCTAAGTTCAAAAATTAGATGTTCGGTGTACACTTAAGCCATGAAAACAACAGGTTTTACTTGAAGGCTTTGTCAAAGGCCAAATGACAAGAAAACTCCATTCAAAAAAATATTTTAAAAATTAACAGTAAATGCAGACTAGTATAACAAAGACAAACGATGCTGGCCCAAACACTAAAATTAAAACTTCTGCAGTACAGAGGCCTGTATCTAAAAGGCTTTACATTCATAAAAATTAGAGAAACACATGTAAGTATTTTTAACTTTTCTATAGGTAGAAATGCTGCTCGGAGTCACATTTTTATCTCCCACCTGGAATCTAACACGCCCACAGAAATGATAAAGCTTCAGAAAAACAATAAAGGAACCCTGCATATACTTCACGTCCCACCTAAAAGTAGACATAGCATTTTAAGAACATACAATTAAAGCTTTCACTTCGAAGGTTCAATAAGCATAATCCTGCTTCAAAAAATACCCAATAGGATTGACATAGTAAAATTCAGTATTTCTGGCTCTAAATCAGAAGTGGTAAAGCCTTTCTAAACCAAATATACCTGTTAAGTGCTTCAGAGAGTTCTTGTAAATGTGGTAACAAGTGTGTATTGTTTTCCAGAATTTCAATCCATTTTTTGAACATAAATTACATAAATCATCACCTGCTTTCTGTTTCTATTGTAAATAAGTCTTTCAGACTACATTTCATGACTCCTATTCACATTCTCATCTGTTGTCAAAGCAGTGGCTTAACAAGCGAAGGCTTTTGGTAATCACCTGTATTCTCTAAAACTGTGCAAGCAGTTACCCAACCCAAAAGCTGATTTTTGCTAATCCTGCTTTAATCAGAAGTCTGACTGCCTATAGTGAAAGCAGGCAGTATTTGCAAGTTAGCTACCATGATCTGACTTGGAAAGATTCTTCTAAAACGCCCAGAAAAGCTTGAATTGCTAAAATTGTCTTCACCTCCACAGTACCTAAAGAGCCCCTAGTTCTGCATATGATAATAGTTTTATTAATCAGCATTCTGGAGGGTATAGACCTTGATCTTAACACACATATTATATTAACACACATTAACTTTAGGTGTCTGAGCCGTGAATGAACTCAAACCCCGAGTGCTTACTGGTGTAGCATGGTATGCAAGTCACAGACTAATTTCTTCAATGTTTGTACCAACACCTTTCCTAGGAAGTACAAACTCTTTTATTACCACAAAGCTTTCCATTTAGTTTATCGTAAAGCATTGAGTAGTCATGAAATGGGAACATAGAAAAGTAGAAATCCATGATCTTCTGCTTCCTTGCTCATTGCCTGGTGAGGGAAGTGATTTAAATAAAATAATCTTTTTTTTATTTTATTCTATAATATCAGTTTTAAGGTCTTGTTTCTTTACTGGTGGATTTATAATGTTTGGTGCTTTCCTTACGCACACATTTCAAAGAATCTGTAAATACATAAGAATCCCAGTCTTCATTTTTCTTTATAAAATTATTTAAGAAAGACTCAAAAACACAGATCAGGTTAATTCTTTCCTTCCTTCATTTTCTTCCACCAGTTAGATTCCCTTCCTTCTGAAGGAATCAGTGCTTATGTCATTATGTGCATGTGTGTAGAGGGGGGATTGTCTTCCCTTTCTGCATAGTTTTCTAATCCTTTGACTGGTTTTAACAAAATTTTTAGAAGGTTAGTTGTCTCAAAGACATTCAGTTTGTTGATACTTTTTGCAAAATTGCTGGCTAGGCAGAGAATAGATCCCCAAGTTAGTTGATTTTTCTGAGGAAAATAATACAGCAGGAGCTCAGTCAGTGGCAGACCTCGAGAATCCAAAGGAGAGATATTACAGAATTTTTCTAACTGCTGGAAAAGCTTATATAGGTTTCATATGTTAATAGACAACACAGATCCCACTCCTCAATAAAGCAAGCCCTCTGTCCTGTTTTGAGTCTCTGATGTCTAAGGAGGGGGGAAGAAAGGTTTCACAACTGTTTTCTCCTTGAACTTTCACGAAAACTCAGCCAAAAAGGTCATCTTCATTAGATGCATTTTAAAGTAGGTTTCAGGAGTTCTGCTTGTCAAGGAGTTATTAGCTAAAAATCTCAGGGTATTTCAACAAATCTTATGATCTGGGAGGCCTTAACTCTCAGGCCTTTGGGTGCTTTGAGTTTCCTGGTTCTGAAGTGGTCATTGAGCAATACTGATCACGCGTCCTCTTTGGGACTTTACTTCTAAAAGTAACACAAATTTCTGAAGTGGGAAACAGAACCTACCTCTTGCGAAACAAACGACTTGTGCATCTTTAATCTCCTGGGCGGAAAGGAGACCTGGAAAATTGTTATGCAAAGGATTTGGTTCTCACTCTTTTTTAATGGGCAGAGTGTGAGTGCTAATTAACAGGTGCGTTTTTTGTAATTACCACATATATTCTGAAAGTAGGCCCTACAGTCCGTATTTAATTGCACTCCTCTATCTACCTTTCTTCATTCTCAGATTCAAGGCTTCAACGTTGAAAACAACCAGTTTTCCTATGCAAGTGATTGTACAGGCTTCTTCACTCCTGGAATCTGGATGGGCTTGGTGACATCTATAGTTTTACTGTGGATCCTGGCCTATGGAATCCATATGATCATGCAGCTCACAACAAACAGCAGATTTGATGACCCCAAAGGTCCAGCTCTGTCAGTTCCTCAGACAGAATAGCCATGGATTGATTTAGTGCTGCTACGGCTTTTCCTGGTCTGATATTTATGATTTTTATAACCTTTCTACTTCATAATATGTGTAACCTAAAAAGATTTCATAGCAGAAAGGGATAATTAAACTACATATAAAAAGGATACTTATGCTTGGCAACAATAATAATTCTACTTGTTATTACCGTTATTTTTTAATAGCTATCTGTGCTAAGGGTCTGAGGTGAGGCTGTACAGGTTATTACTCCATCTGGCTATTGGAAAAACCAGTTCAAACTGCCTTCAGATTAACTATTATTGGCAAAGAAATGATATCTCAACAGAGATAAATGGGAAGCATTTATAAATAACTTAATTAACAAGAAACTATATATTGAAACTACTAGTCTCTTTAAAGGCTCTTTAGTATGCATGGTATGTTGATGCATCTTAAGAAGGCTGAACTGTGTCTTGTCATTTTTTCTGTTGAGAAAACCATCCAGAAATGTACAGAACTAATAAGGCACTAAATAAATGGTCTCAAAAAATCTTTTCAAAATACATCACTTTGCTCAGATGTGGTATCACAAATGGGAATGGATGGATGAAGGCGTATGTTCCCTCTAATGTAAGCTAATGTCTGTGAGAATTATGTTGAGTAACACTAACTCATGTTTTAGCCATGGACAGCTGATGGAGTTACTAAGCAAGATAGGTCCTCGTCCAAACTGATTACAAAATTGTATTTGGTGTCATGGCGATGAATGCAATTTTTCAAGCTCATAACCTAGATTCAATGTGCCAGTGCAGACAGCATCTTAACAGAGGTAAGGTAATTTTCTTAGCATCCCTCCTTTTCCAGGTATCTTTGGAGTAGTTATGAAGTTTGTACAAAAAAGGGGAAAAAAAAATTATGTAAGGTCATTAGAAGCACTGTGCTAATGTACTGATTAAATCTGAGCATGTTTATGGTCATCTCAGTGATTCCAGGAGCCTGAAAACATTCAGAGTGTCCTGGATTCTTCTGCAATTAATAAAAGACTCTACATCTTCTCATTGGGCAATCGGACTATGGAGTGAATTACTAAATGTTATGAAAAGCTAGGAAATAGTAAAAGAGCAATGGTAAATTGGTAAAAAAATGGTAAAAATAACATTTTCATTGTCTCTTCTGTAATGTTTTGTGAAGACTGTGCATGTTCTATTAGTAGTTAAAGAACAGAAGGATATAATTTTGACAAAACTACATTTGTCACATGAGAAAAATTCTAACTTTTCTGATCTTGATCGATGTCATAGGACAATGATACAGAGGAAAGACAGAATCAACAATTTAACTAGACCAACAGTAGTTTCTACCCATCATTCCTGGATGTCACATTTTTATTATGCAGTCAAAGAGGTAAATTAAATGCTGTCTGAAGCTATTCCTTTTGAATCATTCAATCCTGACCTGGAAAGCAAAAAGAAAGCTGGCATATAACTACCAGAGGTGACTTCTCTGCTGTAATATCTTTCCCAAATGTTTTTCAAAACCTCAAAGAATGCTGACATTCGATCCACACAAAAACACTCTGTTACAAAGGCACATTTTCTTTGCAAAAATGAGTTGCCAGGAGAGACAACCAGACTTGTTTTATTAATTCCCCCTTCAAAGCAAGTTACATGAATGTGACATTGAAAATCGACATAATAGTCGTGTAACTGATAGCTAGAAGAGAGGAAGGCTATTACAAAGGGCTTGGTTTGTAGGACACAACTTTCTTATGACTTTTATCTAGATTCAACAAAATTTGGAACAGATTTTGTTCAACAGTGACAATATATAGGAACCGAAGACCAGCTTTACAAGGCCACCCAGCTCAGAATCCTATCTCCAGCAGTGGTATGAGTATGGCAAGCCCAGGGTAGTACTTCCTGCAGGTGTTCCACCAGTCTCCACCATTTAAGCTCAGGGACTTCCACAGCCTTAGAGGTGGTGTCTTTGTATTTAATAACTTTGGGTATAGTTATAGTCCATGAATTTGTCCAGCCTCCCCTTGAGCCTGTGGACTCTCCTAGAGCCCACAGTGTCCTGAATGTAGTGTGGCACTGGGGATACCTGTACCCTCCCTTTCTTGCCTGGGCTGGACTCTGGAGAAGAGGAGGAGGAAACAGAGTCTCATAGGCTGTACCATGGTAAAGAGATAAGCCTCTTTCAGAAGAGATCAAGCTGGAACAGGCGTTGGTAGAGATGTTTGTTGGATTAGCTTTTCGCTGATGCAGTAAAACTGAAGCCCTCAGAAAAGGGCCAGACTGAACTGTCTGCCGTGTTTGATGTTACACATTCCAGGATGAAGGGGAAGACATTTTGGGGGGAGAAAAGCTTTTTCCTTCTATCTTCTCTCACAACAATGATACCATGAATACAGGCAAATAGGGCCTGTAGGGGCATATACTCTGTTTCTAAGTGAGTTGGGACATCCCTGTGATGGAAAGCTCAAGCCAGGTGTTGTAGCCCTTGATGTGGCAGGGTTATCCCAGTGAGGTCTGTGCTGGGAAAAACAGCAGAAAAGGAAGGGAACTACCCACAGCCCTAACTGCCTTGGGGGCCAGGTGGGCTGGGCTCTGGGAACAATGGCCAGTCCTTCTTAGAAGAGGATCAACTGCTCTTTGTCCATATGTAGTGGGTTGACCTTGGCTGGCTGGCAGACGCCTACCCAGCTGCTCTGGCCTCTTCTCACAGAGGCCACCCCTGCTGCCAACACCTGGATACGGACACCCATTACACCGCATTAGGGGGCCATGTGTGCTGCTGGATTCCTCATGCCATCTCTAACCCCTGCAGCTGCACATCACACTGCCCTGCGGTTGGAGACAAAGACCAATTACTGATTTCAGCAGGGCTGGATTCCTTCCTTTTAAATAGAGCTGGGCCTCAAAAAGTTCTAGCAGGATTTTGCACCTGCCTGTGCTTGTTTACCTTGCTGAATAAAGTTAGAAACCTGTCAGGGGCCTTCCAGTTCTGTGTACTTCTGATTTCACAATTCAGCTTAATCACAGGTGTACTTGTTAAAACATGCCTGCTTTGGGAGCTGTTCCAGCCAGAATATTAGCTCTGTCTGGAAGGTGTGAGCCTTTAGGACTTTTCCGAGAGCTCACTGAAGTTATCAGAAGTACTGACTTCTGTAGCTAGCTCATTTCTCTACAAAGTACAAAAAAATTAATAAAGATGGAGGGGATGATGGGAAAGACCATCAGTTAGAAAAGTAGAACCTTTTTTTTTTGCTTTCGAATATATAAATAAATGAAACTTTATCAAGAAAAAAATATCAGAAACTATCAAAAAACTATGGCACAACTTGAAAAAATCAATTTAACTGTGAAAAATCAAGATTAAAAACAGAGAAAACCCAAACCTAAACACAAAAGTCTAGAAGCCATAAGTTAAGGTATTTCTTCACAAAATTCAGCAATGATCATTTGTTGGAGGGGAGAGCTGAGATGGAGCTAGAATCTGAACCTCCTGACCTGATACAGGTTTGCTTTGTGTCCTGGTCTGTTGGTTTCTCTGCTTTTAAAATTACTTATTTCACAAATCACGTGGAAACCCAGCAATGACTTTTAATGAAACAGAATTATAATAGAAGTAGTCCAAGAGTAGTATTTTTATGTAGGCAGTAAAGGAAGAGAAGTCATTCCATCTGTCAAGGGAAGACTCAATGCAGTAATTGGTTCCTCCTTTCCTTCTGGGTGCCTGAAAACTAATGAATATGCAAATCTAAATCAGCTGAATTATTAGGCGGTGTCCAGGCATTAGAGGGTCTGTAATTATTTCAGCATAAGCTGAGGTCAAGCAGAGGAAACCGGAGAGCTGAAAACAAGGAATGACCATGAGATGCTAACTCCAAAGATAATCAGAGATACAAAAGGAAGCCTGAATGTTGGATACTGGTCGCTTCTGGCAAAAAACTAGCAGTAGTCTCAGGAGGTGGTGATGACTGTGGGGGCAAGTGTAGTGATAATCTTATCCTTACATTGAACAAAAAGAAGAGACAACCCACACAAGGTGGGCGGGGACTCCTTTTCCTGCAGGCTGTTTTTTCTGTTGCATCTTGTGGTGGGCTGCCAGACGCCCACTCAGCTGCTCTCTCACTCCTCCTCCTCCTCCTCCTCAACAGGACAGGGGGAGAAAATAAGATAGAAAAGCTTATGGGTCAAGATAAAGAAGGGGACACCACTTACCAGTCACCGTCATGGGCAAAACAGACTTATGGAAGATTAATTTATTGCCAGTTAAAATAGGTTGGATAGTGAGAAACAAACACAAAATTAAAACAACGCCTTCAGTCTGCTCAAATGCCAAAAAATCCTGCGGTGTCTAATATCTTCCAGTAAAGGATCTGATCTTCTTCAGTTTGCTAATAAAGGTTCTGCTCTCAGATTGGTCCGTTCCCTATCAAAACTTAATGCAAAATCAAGGAGAAAAGAGCTGTTTTTTCAGAACTCAGATTTCCAAAGGCTTAAAAATTATTGGGTGGGGGAGGGGGAAGG
>NW_009232822.1:0-435 GCF_000690835.1 Fulmarus glacialis
ACATGCCCCCGGGGGGTGGAAGCCACCCGGCCAGGGCCGGCAAGCCCCCTGCTCCCCTGGCTCCTTACCCCGAGAGGAGACAAACGCCATCGTACGGAGAGCCTTTTTTTTTTTCCTTTTCTTTTTTTTTTTTTTTGGTGTTTTGTGTTTTTAAATAAAAAATAAAATGTGTAAGAAAATAACATTTCTAAAGGAAACCATTATCATTCTACTCTCTCTCTTTCTTTCCCCCTTCTTTTTCCCTTTTCCTTTTTTCTCTTTTTGGCCATTTTTCCATGGAACGAGATGTGCTGGCCGGGGGGGTTCCTCCGGGTAGGAAACAATAACGACGGAGGGGAAAAGGAGGAGGAGGAGGAGAGCAAGGGAGTGCGTCTCGCTCCGTGCTCAGTCCTCACACATCGCTGGATGTCCTTGGTCTGGAGGAGAACGTGGAGG
>NW_009232823.1:0-577 GCF_000690835.1 Fulmarus glacialis
TGGAGGGGAGAGGAGAGGAGAGGGGGTTAAGAACCAGCCGGGGCTGAGCCCACCGATTCCCACCCCCCTCTTTTGAGTTCTCCCTAAATAGGGATGCGCAGCAACGCGCCCTGCTCGTTTGCTTTAGAAACACATGCTCTGGGTACGACATGCCCCTGCAAACGCTGCAAGGAAAGGTCAGTAAAGCCCAGAAACACCCACTATGGATAGAAAGGATGCGGAGGCTTTGCACCGAGGCTTCTGCTCTCTGTCCTCTTCCTTCCCGCCGGCTTCAAAACTGAGCAAAGCGGCTCCACAAAGAGATGAGTTACGTGGTAAAAGAACCCACCCCCTTCACTCTGCCCTGCCAGGCACACAAGGGTGGGCAGAATGGAGAAATACGGTTTTAAACAAATTTTCCTCAGCCAGCAGCTCATTTTGCCCAGACCCAGACATCGATGCGGAGAATATTTGCCCAGCGCTAACACTTGGCAAAGTAAAGGCTGATGCCTGTGCTGAGAGCAAATGAAGATGCCGGTAGACAGGGAATAGAGCTGAATAAATAGTTAGGATGAAATAATTTATTTGACAAATGTAG
>NW_009232823.1:641-1851 GCF_000690835.1 Fulmarus glacialis
GGCTCTCGTTAGGGGCGAGCGGGGCCACGAGCCGTCCCCGGGCAGCCCCGCGCCACCAGCGCCCACCCTGTCCCCGCTCAGTCTCCTCATTAGGTGCCCTCGTTAGCGCCCTCATTAGTGCCCTGCTCCTGCTCCCACCTGAGCATTTGCTGCAGGGAAGATGTATTGCCGCCGACGCAGGGATGCGGCGTTGGTGCAGGGATGCTCAGCGTCGTCGCTGCTGCTGCCGCCTGAGGAGGACGGGGTTTTGGGAGCCGGTGGGATTAGCCATCCGGTAATCAGCTAACG
Source organism: Fulmarus glacialis (assembly GCF_000690835.1). NCBI lineage: Eukaryota > Metazoa > Chordata > Aves > Procellariiformes > Procellariidae > Fulmarus > Fulmarus glacialis. Next base: position 930 of record NW_009232823.1, read on the forward strand.
AGGTGTCCATTAACATGTTCTGGCAGAGGACGTGCAGGTCGACCAGCCAGTGCAGGTGCTCCAGGGAGAGGGGAGGGCGGCCCTGGGGACCAGTGGCCAGGTCTTACTGGTCCAGGGGCAATGGTAGAGCTGCCTTGGAATCCCAAACCAGTCTGGTTCACCTCGCTCCCTGTTTCAGGTATGCATCCTTGAGGAATATAACGGCAATCTTTCCCTTTTCATTGTCCTGAAATATCTGCTCCACTTTCAGGGCATCTTCTGCAGGACGCTGGCACGGGGAGACCCTGTCCTGGAGAAATTCCGGAGCACGTGCCGTGGACACTCGAACTTGGAAAAACTGCGGAGCCGGTGCTTTGGCCACTGGCCTCCGGCTTTGAGCTGCTGCTGCAGAGTCCGCACATGGGGACACAAAAGGAGAGGCTCCTGTCCCTTCAGGGCCACCGGATCCCAAGCCAAGGCGTTGTTTTTCACAGCACCAAACGCCCCTCCAGCTGTGCCAGCCAGGGCTCTGGCCCCAGCACCCCGGCCGAGGGGCTTTGGGAAAGCACCGGGATATCCAGCAGCAGAGGACTGGGCAGGAGCAGAGGTGAGGGCTCCCCTGCTCTGGTCAAGAGTGAAGCCACGGCTCTAGGCAAGCAAGGTGCATCTTCCCGTACATGATTACCACCCCGTGTCTCCATCACACACCAAATTATCCCTCTAATAGCAGAGCGTCTCCACACGTGCCACTCCAATACCAAACCACGCTACGGGATAACACTTCTCACCTCCTGCTTGCATTTTGCATCTGTTGGGGGGGTCCCTGAACCAACCCCACGCGCACACCCCATCGATGGTACGCCCCACACATAGACACCCACCCTCCCCACCCCCTGCACGGCGCAGACCCCACCAGCACTGCAAACCGGCTTTCCCCCCCCCC
>NW_009232823.1:2005-2231 GCF_000690835.1 Fulmarus glacialis
CTAACCGGTGCAGGATTACTCCAGTCATTTGCACAGAGCCGGTGACTGATGTGCATTACCTTCAATCCATTGCTCTTGACATACGCGTGCTGCAACTTATTAGGAAGGCAACGGGAATAGTTAGGGAAATAGGAGGACAACAAGTGAAGGAGGAGCGAGCAGGGGGAGATGCTGAAAGGCACGTGGTCGGGTTAGGCACAGTTTGCAGGAGGGTGCTGAGCAGCGA
>NW_009232823.1:2281-2533 GCF_000690835.1 Fulmarus glacialis
GTGGGAAACATGCGTGTGAACAGACACACAGATCCACCCAGCAATAGTCATTAAATTCCCCAAAAGCCTCACTCTTCCAGGAGCTAGGCTGGTCACTGGGGCCGCTGGCATTGCAAATTCAAGTTTAACATCTTAATGTAAAGCTTAACGTAAAGCTCGGTCTTCCAGAGCTCAGCTCTTGGCCGTGGCACAGCACACGCGCACAAACCGCTTTGGCGCTGGGGTCGGGTGCGGGCACGGGGTGCAAGCAGG
>NW_009232824.1:0-40771 GCF_000690835.1 Fulmarus glacialis
GGTGCCCGCTCAGCGCGGCGGGGACCTGCGCTGGCTGCGCCGCCAAGTGCCCTCCGCTGCACTCTGTGCGCTTTTTTGAAAGAAGAAAAGTAATATTTCGCAAAAAATATTTCGCAGAGTAGATCAGCGATACCAGGCTATCCCTAGCGTTAGTTTCTTTTTTTTTTCTTCCATGATTCTGTGTTTAAAGTGCTTTTCGGAAGGGGAAGAAAACGCTTTTGGTGAGCACGGTCCTGTTGGGGCAGGGTGGGCTAGCTGGCTTGGTTGAGTGGGTTCTGTGGGAACGTGTGGGGAGAAAAAAGATTTCCAAAGAAATCTGGTCGGTTGTGGGTTTGGAAGTTGAGAGGGAGTGGTTGGTTTTCACTTTTGGGGTGTTTATTTTGAAAAGATGATGTATGGCAGAAGTCTTCATCTAGGCTGCTTTGGGAGGAAGGAAGAGTAGGAGGGGGAATTGTTTCCTGACAGTGGCAGAGGCTGCTGCTTATCACATTGTCTTTGCAAGGACTTTGTCGTGCCTAGGAAAAAAACCCAAGGAAACCATTTCCGCTCAATAAAGAAGAAATAAATTCTCCTGAGTATCCCTTATTTTTGATTGCTATTAAGGCATATATTTCCTGCAAGGAGGGTTCTTGTGCATTGAGTGTGAGTTTTCATGTGCATTGCATTCATTTTTAGCAAGATTCTTAACATTAAAGCGTAATCCATATGTTAAAGTAAAACAGCAGAACTTCCTATTGAATATTGGAAAAGATCTTTCTTATACACTTATTTAACAGATTTGAGCAATAATGATAAATGCTGAGATTGTAGAACATGGTAGTATAAAGCTCTTTAATATGCTGTTTTGATAAATGTAAATGTCAAAAGAAGGAATCCTTAATGTACTTTACTAAAGAATAAGCAAGTTATTTAACTGGAAAACTAATATGATAATAATTTTAACTATATTTGGTTAAGGAAAAGTAGTGTAATCAGCAGTTTTGCAGTCACGTGGAAAAATTACCTTTTTCTCTGTATAGCCGTAATCGAAGTTTTTATCGCTTTCCCTGAATCTGCCTTTATAGCCTGAGTGTTTATGTTACAGAAGTTAAAACTGCAGACTTGGGGTAAGCTTTGGTTTTTGATAGTTTGAAGGTTTTTTGTTTGTTTGTTTTTAATTAGTATCTAGTGATTTTTATGTGAATCTCCAGGAAAATACATAATGCACATTTTGTTTTGAGGATTGTTTTTGAATAGGAGGGCCTTTGTTGAGAAAATGTAATTGATGATTAGGATTATAGTGGGAAACAGTATATACTACCTGTGTAATAAGTAACTAGTCTGTCAAACAGTACTCTAGCAGCAGCCTCGGGTGTTTTCTGCAATCATGAAGATACAAATCATACTCAACACCGATGCACAAGCGTAAGGAGCAGGGAGTTTCCTTTTTCATGTTTTTCTTGGTATCTTTCAGTCCGTGATGTTACTGCTCTGCCCATACTTTTTGTATTCATTTTTTCCCCGTACTCTCTAGGAAAGAACCTGCATGGATTGGAGCTCTCTTCATGTTTCCGTTATGGGGATTGAGAAAAGGTGCCAGTTAAGGATGTCAAGGTCATTTCTGTAATTAGCAGAAAAAAATAATTTTGTATCTTCTACCTCTCATATTGTTATGATGCTTGCCCTAAAGCAGCCAAGTGATTGTCCAAAAAATGCTATTACAGTATAGGTGTTTATATAACAAAGAAGGAATTAATGAAAATCTTGAGCGATATCGCAGAACCAACTGGCCTTTTGTGGCCGTGTGATTCACCACGGGGTAAGGCTTTTGCAGCTGGAATTAATTTTCTTCTACCCAACACGATGGTTCTTCAAGGCCTTTAAAAACATCTTTCAGCTAAATTAGGTAGAAATAGAATTAAGAATGAATTCAAGATGTTAAATTAAAAAAAAAAAACAACAACCCGAAAAAAACCCCACACTGACTGATCCAGCCCCTGTTGAAAACAAATGTGATTGAATCTATCAAGAAAACATTACACACAGAGCACGAGGAATAAAGTCAAGTCAAATGTAGTCTTCGCCCTGTAACTCACATGTCTTGTTTTCCTCAATTTGCTGCTTGTTCAAAATTTCCAGATCTCGTGATCTGGTATTTCCTATTCAGTATTATAAGCTGAGAAGAGCAATAAGAAATAAGCAACTGGAATTCCAGATTGAAATGATGGCGCTGTTGAGGAATGCATTATTTCTTCATAGTGCCTCAGTTTTTTGTTAATGTAATGATTTCATCATCTGGATTGCTCAGTCTTTGTCATTTAATGGGAGCTGAGGACTGTATGATATACTTGGTGTTTGTTTCTCAGTTTGATAACAATTTCAGGAAAAATATACTGCAGCCTTTACAGCAAATAAGGCAAAGTGTTCATAATTTAGAAATGTAGATAGCCAACCTGACACTTGCATAACTGTAGCTTTTCTATATATTTCCAACAGTTAAAATACATTAGAAGAAGCTAAGTGTGTGTAAAAAGCCTTTCCATTTAAAATATATAACAGGTACTGTCACTTTAGGTAAAGAAGCAGAGAAAATTGTGTACTGTATGAATTATGGATAGATTATGTTTGAGAATATTTTCATGGAAAGGACCTGATCCTGCAAACACTTGCTGTAACACAGAATGCTTGTCAAGTGAATATTTGCCTGTGTTTGCACAGTGAGTTCTGTCATTAAGGGAGAAAAGAATTAGCATTATGAATATATGTAAATGAACAAAGGGGTCGTTTCTCATTTATTTTTAAAGCAGTGTCTTGTAGTGACACAGTTCACTTGCTTTTGAAACAAAGAAAGACTGGCCAGTGATGATAGACTCTGTGTCTGGTCACTTACATGTGGGTAACTTCGTTGTGAACAGTGGTGAACTGGGAGGGGAGGGGAACAGGAATTGCACAGACTCCTGAAAGCAAAAAACTTTTCGGGGTTATTGGCCGAGTAGTAAGCATTCCAGACACTGCAGATTTTGGAGCCCAGATCCTTGAAAGTATTGGACACCAAACTGACTGAAATCAGAATTATTTAGGAGCTTTTACTCTAATGTGTCAATAATCTTTAAGGATGTGGCAGTGATTAATAATGGGGTGCTCAAGCTTAAATAGTGTTGCCTTAGGATCTAACACCATTAGGGCCTAACTCAGCTTGGAAGGTAGCTTAGCAGTGAAGGCGATTTGTTTTCTGAGCTGATTTTTTTTTTTTTTTTAAACTTTGCTGGTTAGTGGTTGCAGTGCTTTAATTAAAAATTGGGCTGCCCTCCAAAAAAAGCCATCTGGCTCCAAATTTGCTGTTTGAGCATAGCAGGATTAGTAAATCTTAAGAAATGCAAACTCTCTGGTGATGTTCCCTTTTACAAAAAAGCTTGAGGCAGAGTTTGTCTCTGTTCAGAAGAGGATTGTGGCAAGAATTTTCATGAGTTTCCTCAAAATGGCAGGTCTGCTTGATGCATTTCTTTGGACTCTCCCTGAAAGTGTTTGATACTGGCATACATATTCCACCAGTGGGTCCAGGTAGAGGATGCCACTGGGTAGTTGTCTTCCCCAAATAATTCTTCTGTTTGTGTCATGTGTGCATCGGAAGAAGGCAGTTCTTGCAGCATCCTTAGTGGGAGAATATAGAGGAATGGTTTTAAGTAAACGATAATAATTTTCCATCATTTATATTGAAAAATATGTGAGACAGCATGTCTCTTCACTTACGGTGTCTTTTGTTGCTACTGTTGCTTGTAAGTTTGCAATAGGAATTCCTTATCTCGCACCAGTTTGGATGACATTTATGGTGGTTTTTCTTCTCACAGAAATGCCTCCATTAAAATGTGACTAGCTGAGGTTCGTTCTTACTGCAGAGCCATGCAACAGTTTAGTACAATAAGGATTTTCTGCAAGATCTGATCGATGCTGCACCTGGTTAAATATTCTGTCTCTCATGGTGGGTAGTAGCCAAATACTCAGAGAAGTCATGAGAAATAGGGCAAGCATGGACGTGTTCCTTTCTTTGACAGGTAAAGTGAATTAAAAAAATGTTTGCAAATTTGTCTTTTGTTTAGGAGTAGGGGAAGAGGAAGACTTAGAATATTCTATGTGTGGTTTAAAAAAAAAAGGTCCCATTTCAAACAACAAGCTTCGAAGATTAATTTTGTTTAAACAAAACTCATCTTAACAGAGATTGTCAGGATACTCTTTTACTTGTAAAGTAAATAATTAAGATGTCTATATAAACTCAGCAAAAACTGTTCAAAGGCAGTGGAAAACTCCGTAAGAGAAGGAAGACCATGTATGTGAAGGAAGGAAGGCAGGGTGCAGCAGCAGGGTACCGAGTAATTCTTGGGAAAATTACTTAAAATAGGGGAGTGAGAAACTTGTACTGCTTTGCTATCCTGTTGTACATGGAAGGACCATAACTGCTAACTGACCCAATGTATAACATTGACATCCCTTGTAAACTGAGGATGCGTGTGTGCTGCTCAGCTGAGAACAAGTGCAATTGGGAATTTAAAAGCAACGACAAGGAGCAACTCCAATAAAATCAATTCATGGTTTTCTAAAGACTATTGGAGAGAGGATAATGGGACAAATTGTGAAAAAGGCTCATTAAGTTGAACCAGTCATGGGCAGAAGGTAATTGTAGGTATAACTTAGATTGACTCCAGGTGAATTGCCTCATTAGCTATGTTGTGGTAGCAAAGAGAACCACTTAAGTACTACATCCTGTGTTAGTGGAAGCTCTTTGAATTCTTGGTGGTTTTCTGCTGGAGCACAGTAAAACATTGCTTTACAAGGCCTGTGTGCAAGTCTATCTAAAGGGAATGTAGGGTCTCAAATTTACCAGAAATGAAGACTTGCCACTGGATAAAACTCCAAAGGAAATACTTTTGTGCTAGAAATAGAAGGGGAGATGTTCACTCTTTGCAAAAAGTGACTGGAGTCTGTAGACTTAAAGCCTGCTGCTGTGGTCATTCCAAAACTGCCAGTGATGGCTGTGTGGATTGACATTTCCCAGTGTCCAGTTCTTTCACGCTTTCTGAGAAACCTCATAGACACTTCCAAACAATTCTTTTCCCATGTCTTTTTTATGAGGGAAATGTTTTCCTCCAGTTTCCTGTGAGCAAGCAAGAATAAATATATGCAACTAATTTCCATTTCAGATTAGAAATATCTTGCTTACATATCTTTCTTACTGACTGAGAGAAGTGAACCTTCAGTGTCCTCTTGTATCACTATTTGGTTTATTTCATTACTTGATTTGATTTATGAATGTTATTTGATTTATGTATCTTATGTCTTCTCATGTGTAGGATGTACAGAGAGGAACTGGAGTAGTAGCTCCAGGAATAACTGTGTCTGTTTTCTGATTGACTTCCTTGCACAGTGCTTCGGAGCCATTTGCCATAGGATGTTGTGGATGTTAAAGCTCATACGGGTGCAAAAAGCCAAATTGTAAAATAAAAAGCTATCTCTATGATTGCTAAATACTAAGATGGCAGATTGCTGAGCCAGAGAGAGCACCCTGGGGAAGCATCAGTTCTTGTTTGCTGTATTGCTTATGCTGTGTCTTGTAATTAGCTGCTCTTGGGGTCAAAATATGATGGTAAATGGATCTTTGGTTTGACTAGACCAAAAGTGTTCTCATATCAAAAATGAAGACAAATCTGTGCCATTTATGTGCTTTATGCAGCACTTACTGTACTTCCTTTGTAAGGAAATCTGTGTTGTTTGTTGCTCTTCGTTCTTTTGCAGCTATGCCCTGCACAGGTACCCTCTTCAGTTGTGATAAACAGAACAGAAAGCTATTTGAAATTAAGTTGTCTTTAAAGAGTAAAGACAGTCGTTTGCCCAAGTAATGAGGGTTTTTCATTGATAATGCCACCAAGCACTTTGGGAGAAGGTAGGAGAGAAAGGCTGGCTAAAAGGTAAGCACTCTATGTGCTTACAAGCCGAAGGACTTAGGTGAGTGTCTCTTCACAAGTGTTAACTTTTTGTTCCTGAGCATACCACGTTACTAGTGTCGGGTGCTTGTTCTAGACTGGTGGCTAAGGGTGTGTGTTGGAATAAAAAGGACTTTTCCAAGTGAGCACCTGCAATGTCAGTTACCAGCACTTAGTCTCTTGTTGATATTTGTAGATTGTCATTTGATGCTCTTTGAAATGACTCTTATAGCTGTGGTTCTTACTGAAGCTTAAAGATGTGTTTGAATTCTGGCTTGCTTATTACCTATTCATGTTAATGACTGTAGGCTTATAGATTAAATATTCCTGTTGGGGTTTTTGGTTTTAAATATGATCTTTCTATAGAAATTAGTTAGCTCATGGGATCATCAAGTAATACAGTATGTAAATTTAGTCATTAAAGTAGGAGGCATTACAATGCATTATTAATTTGTTGGTTTCTGCTAGTAACAAAACAAGTTGAAAAAAAGAAAAGATGGGAATCTTCCTGAGTGTGTATAAGACCTTTTTTTTTCCATAATGCAGATTTGTAATTATATATTTAAACAATGCTTTGTGTGTAAAATATAAGATGGCGCTGCTGCATTTTCTAATGTTTGAGTCTAAAACTGGAGGGGAAAAAAATGAATGTGACTACTTCTAATGGAAAATGGTTTTGGCATGACAGTCAGGGATGTGTATGAGTGCACAAGGTGCACCTTGTACATTAGTGGTTATTTCTTTCAAATCATATTGGTTTGGGCTGATTATACCTTGCTGGTCTGCTAGTTATCTGGGTTGTGTTTTTTTATTGCACTTGGAGATACTGTATTCATATACCAAAAACATGCAGCGATCTCACCAGCCCTATGGTTCTTCGTGTTGTAGGCTGCCACTCGTCAGGATATGACGTACTGGCTTCAGGAACTTCAACAGAAGAGATGGGAATATTGTAACAACCTTGATGCAGCAAAAAGGGACAGCCGAACTTCCCCTACACCAAGTGACTTTTCCAAAGGTCTTGTTGCCAAAGACAACCCTGGTAAGTTGAAAATTTGAGTAAAAACGGAAGGCATGTTTCTACTCAGTGTCAGTTAACCAGTACAAGGCATAGCACTGGGGTAGAGAGCAGTCTTAGGAAGTTTTTTGTCACATCTTGTTATCAAGTAACTCTATGTAAACTTTGCATATGTTGATGATGCTGATTTCATATCTCTTACGAAACCTGTTGATTTCTTTAAAACCAAATTTTTAAAAAGGAAGTAAAATGGAGTAGTCCTATGACTAGGTTTCATTAAGTGGCAAAGTACAGTTTAGGTTAGATTAGTTGTCTTTTAGTGGTTGCGATATCTTAAAAGCTTAGTGTGTTAAGTATCCTGAGATGTAAATGCCAGTTTTTAATGGGAACAGGATCTTTTGTATTCTGAATGACCATACTTCGTTTCCGAAAAAGTATGGTGTGGTGGATCTATCTGATGGTGATAAAAACTTCCTGCCTTTTAAAACTGGAAGAGAGTTTGCACTGACACTACATAAGTGAAATTCAATCTCCATAATACTTTTAGCCAAGCAAAATGTGATTTTAGACGAGTGTCAGAGTTATAAAAATGTATCAGTGTATTATACAAAGTTATTCTGCTTTTTTGACTACTTTGCTCAGGCACTTCTGAATTGTTTTATTCCTGAATCATTACAGAAATGGATTGCTTGCTGATTTCTGTTATCCATAAATATGAGTGAGTAAAATCCTATTCTGTGCCAAGTTAGACATTAGTAAAGCTCATTTGGGTTTAAACAGAGTCTTGAGGTCAGACATGTTTCATGAACAGATTTTATATTTTGTTGATTTAAATTTGCTCATACTGTAAACCCAGAAATGTTAAGCTGTCTTCTTCCCCGCCCTTCAATCCCCTCCCCCAGTTCAGATCCCATGCTGCGGTATTGTCCTCTAACCCAGTTTACTGCTTTCATTTGAGAGCAGTCTGCTTGTGGCTGCTTGCTCAACCACAGCTGGCTGAGAGTATGTGTTTTCGAAGGGGCTCAGCTTGATGTTTAAGCTATACCAATCTAACAGCTAGTCACTACTTAAAGAAATGCCCAGCTCTCTCCCTTGATCTAGCACTGGTGCTAGTCTCACCCTTCCTTATTCTAGTGCAGGGAGTGCAGCTAGCAGGAAACATCTTTTTCTCCAGGTTAGTTTTTGGCCAATGTAGCTTCCTGAAGTGGTTTACTCTAGAGACAGATGAGTGCCAGGATTAGCTCAAGAGAATTGTTGGGAATGCAAAGCGGGATGGTTTGAGACCACCTTTCTGGCAGCAGACAGTCTGGTTAGCAGCTTGTCAAATCCTAAGCTGCAAGAATATATGTGTTGGTGTGTAAAGATCTAACAGCTTGCAGGTGTTGGAAAGGGTAACAGGTTTTTGCTCTTTCTACCTTCAGCCTCTTGTTCTCTGCTATGTAGTCTCCCTTCTAGCATTTTGTGGTGTTTGTCTTGCCCTGTGCTGAGTTGGCTGAGTTCAAAAGTTAGCCAAAAAGGAAGTTTGCTTTTTTTTTCTGCTAGATTAATGAGTGGAATATATTTACTGTGCAATCAGGTGACTTCCAGAGCTGATGGAAGGGGGGAAACCAGGCATAGTGGCCAAGTATGGGAAGGCAGAGTGAAGGAGTAAGCAGGACTGCCCTCTTTTGGCAGCAAATTATTGGATCAGGTCAACTATAATATGTAACTTGGCCCCAAATCTCTGTTCTTTCTTGTTTGTGCTACTTCCCTCAGAGCTTAAGTACAGTGTGATATTAACCCACTGTCCCTGTAATCTGTGTAGATACTGTACCCTCACTCCTGTTTTGCATCAGATCTAGCAATCATAATCCAGTCACTTTAGATCACTGATCTGATATTTTCCTTTCTTGTAAATTGTTGGGGGTTTTCTGGATCAGCAAGCTGAACCAATTTGTGTGATTTTTGTTGTTGTTGGTTTTTTTTTTTTAATTATTATTATTAAATCCAGTGCAAGGAATGTCAAGATGAAATGCATGGGCTGAGTAACCCATCCCTTTCAGGGACAGCCTGCAGTTAAACTGCATTATGTATAATATGAAACTGCATCTAGAGTATCTCATTTTTGAGGACAAATCACAATAATGACTTTATCAGCAACTGAAGTGTTTAAGTAGGGATTTTTTCTGGGGAGAATGCGAAGAGCCTGAATGATTGATGATTGTTTCTTCTTTTTAAACAAGTACTCCAAAAATTTCCTATGGAGTTGGGGGACTCTTTAAGGCTTTGATTCCACGCTGATGACAGAGATGTGTCTTGTGGTGTTTTTTTTTTTTTTTAAACGTGAATGTGCATTTGATGATGTTCTTTATACTGGAGCGTAGAAATTGGTTTGTTTTGCTAGTGCTTGAGTACAGATGCTATCAATAATGTTTTAAATGGGGAAGTAGTTTGTCTTCAGTCCAGAAACAAAATTGCTCACTGTAGTCTTGTCTGTTTTGTCCTGTCGTACTTCCCCCTCAGTTTAGAAATCTGGACTAACTGGAACATAGATAAAGCTAAGGTACTGCTTTATGGATCAGGCTTGACAAGTTTTTAAGAATTTTCAAGGTAGTGAAAAATACTTTAAAATATTTTTTCAAAGTGGGCTGTAGGAAAGATAATGTTACAAAAACGATTCTGTAGGATTTGTCATGGAGCTGCCTTACTACCATGGAAGTCAAAGAAATTATTTATTCTTTATAGTATATGTGTGGGTTTTTTTCTTGGAATTGATTCAGTGTTAATGTAGTTTTTATAATTTGAGTTCTTAGTTATGCTATTCCTCAACTCTTGATTTGCATTAATAAAAAATGGTATGTCATGTATTTTTAAGATTACTATGTTTTGAAATAAATTGGAAAAAAAGATTATTTTTTTCGTGGTGATTGTGTTAGCAACCACGTTACGTTGTTGTGCTGTATCTGCTGTGTAGTCCATACCTCTAACCAATCAGCTGGCTGGGGCGAGCAGGGGATCATGTACAATGAGCAATCTCAGAAAGTCAGAGAGGATTCAGCCAAACTGATTAGCACGCCTGTTACAGGAAACGCATTTATTAGAAATTCAGCTCTTGAGCAATTTGTTTACCTGGGCCATGCTATGAAAAGATTTTGTAGTCTTGTCAAATCATACAGGTAGAAGATGAAACCAGCTGTAAGTATGAAAGCAGAATGTTAGTATTCCAGGCTGGTTTTGGGTGCCCGTAGGTTTTTGGTGTGGGGTTTTGGGGTTTTTTTTTTGAGGGGGGAGGTGTGGTGGTGGGTGATTGTTTTGGTTTTGGTTTTTTTTTAGTTGAAACCTATTGTTTTATCTTTCCCCTTTATTAGACAGTGAATATGATCAAAAGTTAGTTTTATCTAACTTAGCTGAATTTTTTTCAGCTCAAACAGCCAAGGTCCAAAAGAATTTGGAATTTAGTTCGGCTGGTAAGGCACTGAAGAAGTTTCTATCAGCACTGTTCATAAAATAAGTCAAGGCAGTGTAATTTGTACCTGTCTTTGAAAGATGACACAATATACTTCTGCTTCAGACACCATTTTTCAAGGGTTTGAGAGATTTGTAGTGTCAATGATCTTTTATACTTGGTATTCTTTATCACAAAATGTTGTCTTTCTACTTCTAATCTTCGATATGGGCTAAATAAGAGTAACCGTCTACTGAGTAACTGGAGGGTACAGCTTGCTTAAAGATGGTCTTTCTGCTAGTGCCAAGTAATTGTCAGAACAAAGACTGAAAGGCTCGCCAGTGATAAAACAGGGTATCGTGATTTCCCAGGGTTTTTTTCCTTCCTGCAGAGTATAATTTAAATCAGAAGCCCGTCCAGTGTGTTACTTTCTAATATAACTGCTGAATCAAGTCTGAGAGTGTTCTCAAAATTTTTTAATCCACTTCAGTACATTGTGAATGATATGGAGAAGAGTCTGAAAATTACATTTGAGCTTGTTTTTAACTCGCCTGTTCAGAGGGTTTGTAGAAGGCCATAAACCACTTCATGCTTCCTATAATGCTTTTGCTATCCATACTCTGCATTTTCTATTCCCTCTGCCTGCTGGAGGAGGGGTGAGGCAGAAAGCAAGCTATCCAGGAAACACTGAGGTAACTTATATACTACAGATTCTACAGTACGTGTTGGACAGTGTGGTATGTTGGAGACCTGGCTAGCTCTGTTGGATCAGCTTGGATCCTCTGGACTTTATTAGCTCTGGCTTAGGGCTAGCGCCAGTTCTTGGCTGATTCCTGTGGAGCCATTCAGAGCCTGCATGAGTCTGCTGGCATGTGTGCAGTGCTGGGCCGGAGCTGTGTTTCTGCCTGGCCCTGTGCCTGATCTGTAGATTTGCTGAAGTGCACAAGAGAGTTTGGCTGGATGAATTTAGGTATAGCTGCGTTCAGCTTAGCCAGAGCTAATAAATCCTCGCTGATCCAATAGGTCTCTGACATGTCTGCAGTGCCCATGCCAATGTTCTCGGCACTGGGAATGCCCAGGCTGGATTTGCACAGAGCTGGCTCAAGTCCATAAAGCTCATAGACTTGCAGCAGCAATGTCACTTTTAGGATGAATAACTTTTAGGATGAAGCACACCGTGAAAGCTGTGTCACAGTATTTTTGTTGACACTGTTCCTGACTTAGGAGTTCTGATAGACCTGAGCTTGTTTTACAAGGGGGTTTTGTGGATTAATATAATTAATCCACCTTAGTTTTTATGGCTTTATAGCTACTTAAGCTAGATGAATCAATATTGACTAATTGAGATTGTAAATCACTCATGAAATAATGCTTCATGAGCATCACACAAGTCCTGTTATCAGAAGTATGTGGCTGCAGTGAGAGCTCACTTTGCTATTTTTAAAGTTCATTTGAACAGAGCATTTTAGAAAGTTATGTTGCAATTTAAAATAAAACCCTAACTACATTACTAGCAGGCTTAGTAGTATATGACTTTATATAGCCACTATTCTTTTACTTACTGAAAGTTTTGCCTATTTTTCTTTTTCTCTCTTTCTCTTTTTTTTTTTTTAAAATAGATCTGAGTATCCTAAGTCAAAATGCTTCAGCAGAGCGAGCTAGAAATATTCTAGCTGTGGAGACTTCTCCTACAGACCTGGTGGGGGAACAAGCTGCTTCCCAACCTGCACCAGTCCAGCCAAGTGCCATCAATTTCTCACTTAAACAATGGAGTACCGAAATCAAGTAAGTTGGGGATGTGGGAGAAAGTTACCATGAGATTGATAGTTGCTGGCAGAGACTATTTCCTACTGAAAGATGTGTGTATGTGGTAGGCAGACCTTTTTAGAAGAACTGGGGGTGATGGGGTGCATCCGTGTATTGGACTGTATCTCTTCAAGTGAACTCTTTCTTTATTATACTTACTTGTTTGAAGGGCATAGCTGAACATCATTGTGTAGCATTACTGATACCTGAAAGGGAGAATCAAGTCCTGTAAAGCATTTCTAGTGATGGCTTTTCTCTCTGAACCCAAGCAGGGAGCCGGGAGTTGTATTCTCAGCTAGTACTGCTTTTTATCCTTTATTGTGTAATGGAGCTGCTAATTGCTAGCATTGTAGTAGTCATAGTATTTAGTGCTTATGAAGTGATGAAAATCAAAGCAGTATAAATCATTCTTCTTCATTTTCTTCTTAAAAAAAATAAAAGCACGTGGCACAGATTTGAAATGGATGTAGTTAGAGTTCCTGAGCAAAAATGTGGCAGACCCCTTCTGAACAACAGCAAAACCACATCTTAGCCCCTCACTCTTCATGAGTTTACTCTTTAGCATTAATTTCTTCAAGGAAAGCAGTCCTACTGGTTTTCAGCTCTCCTGTTACAGTTTCTTTCTAAATGTTTTTACTCTTTGCTCTGCCCACATAGATGGATCTTCCGCTTCTACTCAAAGGATATTACAGTGCTATTACAGAGCAGCTCACAAAGCGGAGCTGTAGCTTTGGTTAACTAGACCACATCCCTCTTGAAGCTGCAAGTAAAATGATGATCGGTTTCATCAGCAGTGCTGAGCTAAACAGATTACTTTTAAAGCGTTCCTGTTAAGCACAGAGATCTGAGAGGTTATGAAGTGGTGTTGGTTTGGGGGTTTTTTTTGTTGTGTGGTCGTGTGGTTTTTTTGTTTGTTTTTTAAGACTACTGTGTAGACCATCATTTAAGTTCTAGAAAAGATGGCTTATGGCTGGATTAAGAAATATATAAATCCTGTTACTACATGTCCTGTTTAAACTGGTAGTCTTGTATGGTTTCTTGGGTTTGCGTAGCCACTTTGCTTTGGTAGAACTTAAATTTGGTCATAATAGAACGAAAATAACATGAAGCAATTTCTGTTACTTGAAACAAGTGTTTCTGGCTTTTAAAAACTTTTTTCTTGATTTTTCGGGGTTTTTTGTCTGAATTGCAGATGATACGCTTTGGGGAAGTCTAGCTAGAAGAGCAGCGTCAGGGTAAGCCGCTCAGTGTGTTAATGTTTCTTTGTCACTGAACAGAAAGGCAACAGTGGAGTTGTGGGTTGGGAAGTCCTTTGGGTTGGAGGGAAATGTTCCTGGTGGCAGTGCCCAGCAGAAATTGTAGCACAGTGTTCAAGAGTTGGCCTTTCTCTGTATAGCTGTGATCTGAGCGGCTTGGAGTCCTTGCAGATCTCTGGGAATAAACATATAAGAAAATTTCACACCGTGAAGCTCTTACAGGCTGAACGCCACCCTCCCCCATTCCACTCTTTCTGGAGATATTCAGCTGCAGTGGTTCATCTGTCTGAAAATGTTCCTGGGAAAATAACATTTATTGTATCTACTAACAGATTATATTTTAAATTCTGTGGGGTTTTTTTCTATGGAGTGCTCTAGTGCCCCCATGTGCTCTAAATTTTAAAGCAGGCATTCATCCCTGCAAGCTGATACCAGTGGGAGATGGTGTCTTTGTCAGGATAGCTTGTTATGCTCAAACATCCTCTTCTGAGCTTTTGAAAAGTCATTTTGCAGAGGATTTACTGAGCCAGCAGCTAAAATCTGAAGTGTGTGTGATGTGGACAGTTGTGTGCTACCTCTGGCCATGTATTCTGTCATTGGGATGAGAGACTGACAACCTTGTCAGAAGCTATTTAGCTATGTGGTAATATGCTAGAACCTCTGACAAATTTATTTACATTAGCATAGGCCTTGCAGTGACATGTCTTAAAAGCTATGGACTAGCATTATCTCTGCCTGTTTTGAGCTAGCAGGTCATGAGCACTTAAGTTCCTGTATCCAGTAAGATAAATTTGCTCCGAGACTTGAGTCTGTAGCAGTTTTCACAAGAAAGCTGAGTTTTCTTCAGCATAGGTTTGGTTAGGGACAAGTGGATTTTCCTTCTAATGGCTATACTCAGCTGCTCCAGAGAGGGGAAGGGCATAGATAATCTTAATTTGGATTTATTTTGCATAAGTATTAAAGATGATCATTATTACATGCTTCCACTCCCCATATCTTTTGTTCATTCAATCCTGCAATGAATGATGCCCAATTAATAAGCAAAACTGTTCAGTAATGGTGCAAGGGTCCTTCAGATGACAGCCTTTCTCATTACACAGCTTTGGTTTATACTCAGACCATTTTGAACAGAACTCCCGTGAAAAAGCATTAAGTGGTCAGGTAAATCTTGTATGTGCAATCTCATTTGTCACTTCTTGATGGACAAGTGATCTTCTTTTACTGGGCTGAACAGCATTCTTTGAGTGTGTATCACAAGAAGGTCTAGGTAGTTGTATTGGATCTCTGTGTGGAATCAGGACAAGATTGTTAATATTTTCATAACAGTGAAAGCTAATTATTAATCTTGGAAAATTAAAATTACATAGAAGTGTGACTATAAAAGCTGGTGGCAAAAAAAGCCCCACTAAAATGTTAGAAAGGCTATTATAGTAAATGTATGCAAACAGCAATACTGTCGTGGTTGATTGTTTTCCTTCCTTCTCTGCAATTCTATGCAATTTGGGGCCGGGGTGGGATCTGATCACTTTTAGAATGTGTGTGTGTTATCCAGTATCTTATTGGATTGTGACTAGTTTTAACCCCAATATTAGAGGATGATGGATCAAGGTGTTTCTAAAACTTCAGAAAGTTTTCTCTACATTGCTGGGAGCATGTATTTGTTAAGAACCTGATAGATGTCTTAATCAAAGACTTATTCTTCCTCAGAACAGATCTATGATGTGTTTGACAGGGAAGCTATTGCTATAATAACTGCATTTGCATCCTAGGTAGCAGTGATGAAATAATAATTGGAAAAAAGTGAAGAATATGTCTTGGAGTTAAGCTACGTGTATAAGTTGAAACATACTTTTCCACTTTTTAAAATCTATTTTGAAGTACTAATTGGCATATATAGACATTTAGGCCTGAATTTTTTTCCTCTTTATGCTGTCAGCTACTTGTGTCTCTTATTTGTGTGGAATACAGAGTTGGAAACATACTGAATTGTAGTAACCTCAAGTTATATAATTATAAAATAAGACTTAAACCCCAAACATTTAAAAATACAGAATCATTAGATCGTATGATCAGGTCTTGCGTTGTGTGTCCAATTGTACTTGTCATACTCTGCTTAGGAAAATAAATATTGTTTTTTAAATTCAACTGCCTACTTTTAATCTAATAGAAGGCAATGAAGCAGTGCTACTTGAGTGCCCTTAACAATCCTATGCAAAATCTTTACAAAATTCAATGTCATCTGTGCCCTAGTTCACCAGACTACAGGGATTTTGCACTGCATAATGGTTAGCCTAGAGTTCACTTTGATCAGATGTTAAATCTCTTGTGAAGCTGAAAGACTGGGTTGAATCATCAAATGATCTTGAAGGTGTAATATGGGTTACTTTTCTGCTTAAGGTTCGAAGAGTAATAAGAGAGAATGTGGCTTGACTGACTGAAAGCGTATTTGTGGGCCTTCATCTTACCCAGACTGTGTAGAAAATGCTGAGATACTAAATACATTTCTAACTTTATACCTAAAATATTTAACTGATTCATATGGATTGATGAGGAATCTCCTTCTCTAGTTGAACAAAGACTTTACAATACTGAGCTACATTAATACTCATGGACATAAGTGTGGACTTAAACATGTCTGATTGCATGATGGTTGTGGGGGAAGCTGGGTAGGGTAATCTCATCCTGCTCGTGAAACATATTGTTCTTCTGTAGAATTATCTGGCTGGAATTTAGAGGTTGCGTCTGAAATGTTCTTGCAGATAATTGGCAACGTTCCACCTTAGGAAAGGAGAACTGCTAAGGAGTCTGTCATCAGCAATTCAGCTACAGCAGGTCTCTTGGATGATCCCAAGTTTGACATTAATCCAGAATAAGAAACTATAACATATATGTGTTTTGACTGCATGCTATTCTGTTTAATGCTTGGCAGTTATCCTAAAATTCTAAGCTACAATAACTGATCAATAAAGAGATGCTGCTTCTAAATCTTAATTTTGTTTTGTTTTATTTTTTCCCCACTGCCAAAACAAGGATAAAACAGAGGACACAAAAGACCCTGTGGTCTCCTAGATACTAATATCCTGTTAAAGTGAAATAATTCTTCTGTTCTTGAAACAGCACTGTTCATAGCAGGTGCTATTTAGCAAGATATGCTTTATTTTCTTTGAGCTTTTATTTGGTATTGGTTTTGTCTGTGTTTTAGCTTATTTTCAGTTTGCACTGTTTCAACTGCAGTGGTTGTCTTGAAAACCCCTTTATAAAAAGAATGCAAAATGGAGAAATCTTTGTCACTTTTTCTGCTGTTTTTTTCACAGAAATTCAATGTCCTCTTTAAGAAAAGGAAATAACGAAAACCGCAAGAGCATATTTTATACCACTGAAGAGTGGGAATTGCTGGATCCAACCCCAAAAGACTTGGAGGACTCGATGGCCCTGGAAGAAAAGAGGAAACACCTGGCAGAAGGAAGTAAAGGTAGAAGTGGGAGGAAGGAAGGGGAGCGTATGCCTTACCTTCTTTAATATAGTGTACTGTTATGTGTATCTCCAGGAAATAAGTGGAAGCTTATCTTTTCTTCACAAACAACATCCAGAGCTCTCTAAATTCTTTTAAAAAAAATTACTTACTTATGATGTGTTTGGAGTCCCCTGCCATTCAGATACAATAGAATAAGTATGAACTGTTGTTATCCACCGTGTCAGGTCCCTTGAGCATGTTACCATCTCTAGTTTTGTCACTTGAGTTGCAAGGTTACAGGATGAAGGGAAATGTTGAGGCTTTTGATTACTCCGTTGAGTGTCACCCATTGAAGCAGAATTGCCTTTACACTCTAAAGTATGTATATACATGTTACATTGGCTTGCTTCTGAAATGGGGGGAAAAAGTAGGGATGCATATGCGGTGGTAGCTCATCTATGCATTGTAACTGGTCCTCACATTTGACCAGTGTCTGGAATAACCTCGAGAAGAAATTTTTACAGCTCCTTAAGAGCACTTTAGCTGACATCTAAGTGATTTAATCTGTTAGAAAACATCCTTCTCTCTAAGAATACTCCCTGTTTATATAAATGGAGGTGAAACCTTATACTGAATGCCTCTTAAAAGAACAATAGGCTGTGGTATCAGTGACCTTTTTGCTCTGATGACTTCTGAACTGTTAATTATTTGAAGCAAAGTTTACTTTGCTATAGTTAGGGGTACCTTTTATCTTCTGTAATGAATTGTAAAGTTCTCTCTACGTCTTATTTCACAAGTATTAATTTATGAGCTAAATCTTTTATCTGGGAGGGGAGAAGACTTTGAGCTATATACTTTTCCCACCAAAGGAAACAACTTGGAAAATGAGGCCTGTTTAACACTATTGTATTGGGCTGTTTCAATGCTGTTTAGAGTCTAATTTTAATGACCATATTTTTAAAAGGAAATCTGAATGCTTTGAAATGCCTTTTTACTAAATGAACTGAACTATAAGAAATTGTTTTATGCAGGACTGACTAGTTCAGCTTTTCCATTCGATTTTGGCCGCATTCCACACAAAACAAGACGCCCGTTAAAAGACATGATTGGATCAAGTAAAAACCGGAACAGCAGTGACTCTTCTCCAACTGAGTGGTATTCTGGTAACGGCAACAAACTAGTCTCTGAACTGCAACTGAAGTATCAAAGCCAGCAAGAAGAGTTGGAAAAGCTAAAGAAAGATCTTTTGAGCCAAAAGGTAATTAAGCCTTCAGGCAAAGTGCACAAAAGCAAACGGATCTGGCAGGTGATTGTGAGTTTACCCTTTATGGCGATCTAACTGCATTAAGAGCTGGTTGTTTGTTATAAAATAATGGTGCTAAACGAACATTTGTTTACAAAAACTCTTGAAACAAGAAGGACCAAATTTTGCATCTGTTGAAAATTAGATCCCTGAACAAAACTTTCATTTGCACAGTTTTCATTAACTTGGTATGTATATCTTTCTTATTATCTGAAGCTAGCTTTCTCAGTGTTTGCCAAGATCCTGGCAGATAATCACAGCTTTTTTCACTATTAGTACATGTAATTCCTGAGGAACTTCTCCTTTCAAGTCTTTTTTTATTTAGTTTGTTTTTTGTTTCTTTTAATTCTGGAGGAGAAGGTGGGGGAATGGGGACTGACTTCTCTCTCCCTCCCTCCCTCCCTCCCTCTCTCAGCTGCATCATCACAAATGGTTTTGTAAATGATAGGCCTAGCCATAAATCTATGTATGTAGTACTGCCCTCATATAGTGTTCTTGCTTGTATGACCTTATAACTCAGATTTATTAAATACCTTGGTTTTATCTAAAAGAATTTCTTAAAATCAGTGGCTCATTCTAGGTATATATTTATGATTTTCCAAGTCTTTGTAAACTTCCAGATACATTATTGAACATTCAAGTTCTCAGGAATTCCATAAAACCAATTCCTATTTCTGTCGTCGTATTCTTAACTAATGTCAGACAACTATTAAAAAAAAAAAAACAAACCACCAACCCCGTTTCATTGGTAAGTATTGCAAATGCTTCTAGGGTTGAACTTACCTTCCCACAGTTCACAGTGTTAAACCATTAACCAAACATAGGAAACAGCAAATCTAATAATCCAGATTAGTGAGACTTGGAAGTGAGCAGTCTGCTGTTCTTGCTTTCTTAGTGTTTATTGTTGATCTGGAATATCTTCTTGTCTTCTTTTGTGTGGTTTTTGGTTTTGGATTTGTTGGTTGGTTGGTTGTGGGGTTTTTTGTTGTTTTGGTTGGTTGGTTTTTTTTATAGCTTAGCTGTCGGAGAGCTTCTGGTAGTAGCTAAGGCAAACTCTTCCTTTTACAGTATTTCTTTTCTTTCAAATTTCACTGTGACTTATTTGCACGTAACAGCCTTCACTTCTTGAATGTCATAGCAAGATCTCATTCCAGCAAGGAATTAAGTAGGGTTTTACTTGCAGTGTAACTGCCTTAAAAATCAGCTTCTCTTATGTGTGTGTACCCATGATTCCCCAAGCAAAACACATATATCTTTCATGCAAGTGAATAAATATTGTAATTGTCCAGGATCTATGCAATCCCATCAGCAAAGATACTTGTCCTTTTTTAGGATGAGGGAATAGAAGATGAAAATGGTAAAACTGTTAGATGGATGTGTTTTCAAAAAAAAGTTCTAGTTCAGAGCATTTGACGTTGTCTTTTTTGCAAAGACCACAGAAACTCCTTTTCTCCCTGTGGCAAGTCAGTTAATTACTTGGCTGATTCTGTGGCAAGATTTTCTAAACAGCCCTCCGAAGTCTTCCTTTTCAGCAAAGGAGCATGTATTTTTTTTTCTCCTTGTATTTTCTCTGCATCTGTTAGGGAAGAGAGCAATTACTTATCTTTCCCTTTTCCATTTTGTAATGTTCACCTCTTAATTTTTTTTGCTTAAGCCCTCTTCCTATTTATTTTCTTACAACAGGGCTTCTTACAAGTAAGCCTTTTTAGCTTCCAAGTAACTGCTGGGCCGCAGCTGCCAACTACTCTTCCCAAACCTGTTGTAGCCTTTCTAGGCAGGATCCTTAGCTCAGTGAAAGATACTTATGCCATCCGTATAGGCCAGTCATTGTAAGGTGTTAGCCTGCTAGAAATCATGTCATGTAAGTGTTTCCTTTTTTCCTTAAAACACCACCATGAAGTCTGTTACAACCTGATGATTCAGATGCAAAACCCATTCCAAAGCTTTCTTTTGCTTGACATTATATTTCTAAGTTATAAAACTTAGAAACTTAAAACTTCATTACAATTTTTCTTTTTTTAAAATTCTCAGGAACTTGTGCGACTTCTGCAGCAAACAGTCCGATCTTCCCAATACGATAAATATTTTGCAAGCCGTCTTTGTGAGGGGGTTCCCAAAGACAAATTAGAGCTGTTGCACCAAAAAGATGACCAGATTTTGGGTCTCAACAACCAGCTTGAAAAGTTAAATCTGGAAAAAGATAGTCTTAATCTGAAATGTAAAGTTGGAGAACTCAATGAGCAGCTGGGTATGTTGATGGAAACTATTCAAGCTAAAGATGAAGTGATCATGAAACTCTCTCGTCAACTCAGCGAATGTGAGGACAATACATCCTCTCAAAGTGGAGCAGTAAATTCTTCCGTGGCCTCCTGTACTAATAAGGAACTACAGGAACTGGACAGACTAAAAGTAAGAGCAATGTCTCTGTCTTGGTGGATAGGGGAATCTCTGCTCCTTATAAAAACTACTTTCTAGTCTGCTAAACTGTTTGAGGAGATCACTACAGCAGTTCTCCAAGATACTCATCAACTGAGGCTTTCTCTGCTTGGAATCTACACTTTGAACTGTTATGTGGCAATCTAAACAGGACTCTTATATTTTGAGCTGGTCTGTACATCTATAGTACAGTGTCCCATACTTTCAGTAAATTAATCATTGGTGTGGAGGAGGAATGATGTGAGAAGTAATCAAAGGAACAGGAAAAAGTAAGGGTAAGAGGAAAGTATAAGCATGGAGGAAAACAACCAGAAAGCTTGCTTTTTTTTTTTTTTTAAAATATCAAAAGTGAGGAAACAAAGAGCATGTGGAATGGCAAAGGGGAGCTCTGAGGAGAAAAAAGGAGGAGGAGTATAAAAACCTGTTTTACTAATGCTGATTCAGGTGTTATCAATGCTTTTTTTTTTTTCCCCCTCTAACCTACCTCAGTGAATGTGTCAGAAGTTCTTAATGGAGTTACTGAAGTTACCCACTTTGCCCTAAACATGCTTTCTTGCTTTTGGATAAATATTGTATTCCAAATTGATTAACATTCCAAGGGATTTGGAATACAAGTAAGTCATTAAAATATGCATAAACATTCATAAGTTTCTTTCCTATATGTGAGCCTGGGAAATTTTAGAAAATAAAATTGAAACTAGAAATTAATGGTCTTGGCAGAAAGCAGACCAAAGTTTGTAGATGCTGTGGAGTTTGGGAGTATTGTAATTGTTGGGAAGGTACCAACATTTCCTCATCCCACAACCTCAGGTTTCAGAGGTAATGTTTGTAGCGTGGAGCTGACCGAGTTAGGCAAGGAAGCTTATTGCTAAGGATTTGTATTTTTGTATGAAGGTAGACATCAAACTTGTACTTTAAATGAGAACTGGTGAGGTTAACCAAAACCCAAGGGGCATTTGCCTCCACTTCTGGTATTGGGTGGTGTGTGCTTCTGGCTGGTGCGCGGCAGCGTGACCTCTCTGGTGTGTTCAGCGTGCGCGTTTCTGTTCCTCTCCCTGGCGGCGCAGCCTCGCGGGGCTGGGCCTGCCCCGTGGCGGCGAGCAGCGGCCGGCTGCCTTCTGCCGGGAGCGTAGCACTGGGAGGCATGCAGGGGAGGCACGGCACCACGCCGTACAACTCTGTGCTCACATTTGGCATGTGTGTTTGACTGACGTGAAACTAAAAACAGTATTTAATTTGATCCTGGTATTTTTAATGATAAGCTATTAGTAGCTGCTCGCTCTGTATTCTGTATTCTTACCAGAGAAAGTATACTTTCTTTGTAAGTATATACTTACTTTGTTAGTATACTTTCTCTGGTAGGCATTTGCTGTTTGTAAGATATTTTTATCAAAAATCCAGTTTGTTTTTTTTATCAACAGGACAATCTTCAGGGTTATAAGACCCAGAATAAATTTTTAAATAAGGAGATTTTGGAACTTTCTGTTCTACGAAGAAATGCAGAAGCAAGAGAGAGAGAATGGCAGGCAAAGGTCAGACTAACACAGCATGTTCTCATTTTGGCAATATCTAAAGCAGTTTTCAAAAATGCAGCTGTAAATCTACTCGGGGAATGTAACTGTGGAGCGGAAGTGGAATGACTTAAATGTATTAAATATGATAGCTTAAAAAAAAAATATCCCCCCCAACTTAGTCCTTACAGACTAATCTTTCTGAATGGATTCTTGAAAGAAGTAATTGACTTTAAAATCATGTTAAACAGTGGAACTTTTTCATAACTTATGAACACAGGCATGTATATTTCTGAAAACATTGTTTCCTCAGAATTAAGGCTGTAATAATTTTCTTGAAGTATGCAAAAGGCAGGGTGTGTAAGGATTTGGTATGTCACTGAGTAGAGCGTTCTCCTGAGCACGATGGATGACTACGCTATTGTGAATGTAACTTTGGAAGTGTGTTTCTATATAGATGAATTTGAGTGTAGAGAAGTTGTGGGTAAATAATGAAGATTTCCATTGCCGGGGGCTAGGAAAACACGCACACATCCGTATCTAAGGCAAGATACCTGTAGCTATGGTTTGCTTTTTGGTTTTTTGGAAACGATGCACACAGCAGCCAGGTCTAAATGCTGTATTTTTGGCACAGAGGTGTATGTTTACAATTCCTACATGCTATTACCTAACTCATATCTTTAAAATTCCATTTAAGTTCTTTTTGTTCAAACATGCATAGACTAAAGCTGGTGCTTCAAAAGCACGAAATGGTTGAGTTGTCCTTCGTACAATGTAATGATAATTAAAGCTTGCTCAGATTTTCCGCATGTAAAAATACATGTAGTAGAAAGTCTTTGGTCTACTATTCTGCCTTAAAAGACTTTCTGTAAAAAGCCACACGTATCTGAGGTTTCTTTCCCAAGTACTTTTTATACGGAATTTTACAGTAGTGTAATAAAATGCATATATAATTTTTATTTTCCACGCGTAAGTGTTGCTTTATGTTTTCTGGTGCTACAAAAATGGGAAAGTAAAGCTGACTGTTCTTGACTTACAGGTTCTAAGCAACATAAACTAATAGAATAATATTGAACCAGATTTTAAAGGAAGTGTAGTACAAAGTAAGTTTCTGAAGACTTACAATATTATGTATTGTTTTCTGCAGTATACTAGCTTGGAAGCCAAACTCTGTCAGATAGAAAGTAAGTACTTGATCTTGCTTCAAGAAATGAAAACTCCTGTTTGTTCTGAGGAGCAGAGTCCTGCTCGTGAGGTCATCACACAGTTACTGGAAGATGCCTTGAAAGCAGAAACTAGTGAACAACCAGAACAAGCGTTTTTCAAACCACACCTGGTCAGGTAATTTGGTCCTATTAAAATAAAAGTTTGTGTATCTTGGTCAGCGGGCTCGGTTCTAACACTGGAAAACAGACAGTGGGGATATATTTGCAGGATTTGGGGTTTTTAATGTATTTCCATTCATGAGTAACAGTATTATAATGAAATCCTTTTAGCTGTATAAATATATTTATTATTTTATTTGAGATACAGTATAAAACTTAGAGTCAAATGTTGCTGTATAGCTGCTGAAGGTGAGCTACTGAAGAGATGGGTTCATTTGAACTTGACCGTGTTCTTAAACAAATTGCTTAATCTGTGTAGTAATATATATTAGAATATGGGCACAAAGTCTTTTGTATATGGGATTATAAAAGTAATTATTAAATAAAGGATATACTTTGGAAAAAGGTTTAAATAATAATTGTTAAAACTTGAAAACTATGGGGAGTGGCTTGAGGGATATCTGAAGTAACTTTAGGATGGGAACGTGAGAGTTTCAGGGCTACGGAACACATTTTTAAAAGCCTCTTTTCCTTTTTCCCCTCCATTTCAGTGAATATGATATATATGGCTTTCAGACAGTCCCAGAGGATGATGAGGAGGAGAAACTAGTAGCAAAATCACGAGCTTTGGACCTGAAATCGCTTTCTCTCAGTGAAAATCGAGAGATCTCCACAGGGGTAAAATGGGAAAACTATCTTGCAAGCACAATGAATAGAGAGATGATGCGCTGTCTAGAACTAAAGAATCTTATTCGATCTGGAATTCCACATGAACATCGTTCCAAGATGTGGAAATGGTGTGTCAATCTCCATGTTAAAAAATTCAAGGACAGCACTGTTCCTGGGTACTTCCAAACCTTGCTTCAAAATGCTCTGGAAAAACAAAATCCTGCATCCAAACAAATTGAATTGGATCTCTTGAGAACTTTGCCAAACAACAAACATTATTCTTCCCCAACATCCGAAGGAATCCAGAAGCTGCGAAATGTGCTGCTGGCATTTTCATGGAGAAATCCTGATATAGGGTATTGCCAAGGACTCAACAGGTAAGATTTTGCAAATCTTGAGTTATAACTATACAGTGAAACACTTAATGAGCCTTTCAAATCACATGTATAGCGACATGCTTTTGGACAGCCATTTCCTTATGGCTTGTATGTTCATAATTTATAATCTTTAAATAAACAAGTAACTATCAAATTTTTTTGAAACAATAAAAAACCAAACGACTTGGATCATGAAACGTGTAAAATCAGCTCGGCAAAAGAACTGGAATTCGAAATAACTCACATAAGAAATGTTTTACATTGTCTTCATGTCAGTTGTAGGGGATCTTTTTGCTTTTGTGTGCAAGAATTTGTTAGGTTTTTGTTTTTTTTTTAAACAAGCAGAAATAAATGCTTGAAAGCTTTTTGCGCTGATAAGGCCGCAAATTTCAGCATTTCTCTCAGGATGTCTTCAATCAGAATTGCAGTAATCAACTTAAGGATGATTCTCATGTCACAAGGCTAAGAAAAATTTGAAGTCCTTGCAGTTGGCGTTTGCCGGAATAGTTTTGGTACTTTGAGATCTGTAGCAAAGGAAGGTGTTATCTGAAGCAGGTATGTTAGTCTAACACCCCCCTCGTCCCCATGGTATAATACTAAAGATGCCAGTTTGCGCACTAATTTATGGACTAGAATAGGGTAAAAGACTTTAGAAATAGAGCAGCTTTATCATTTGAAACAATTTGAAGAAGTAGTAGAATAGTAGAATAGAGGCAGTGAATAATGCAATAGAGGTAATGAGGTGGTGGTGGTAGCAGTAGTAGAGGTAGTGGATAATGTAGTAATAAGTAGTATTCTTTTTCTGAGTATTCATCACTAGTGGTTATGTACTGTAGGTAAATCATATGTTTTTAGTATTAATATTGTCACTGGCATGTCACAAGACATGTCTAAAGAACTCGGCTGTTGCAATCTTGGAGCAACATGTCTCTGGTGACTAGAAGGTGTTAGAAATGCTTTTGCTAAATTTGAACTTTCTGTGCAGCATTATTTTCTCCTGGGACATTTTTGGTTTTACTGTAAATAATTCTGCATTTGGGTATACTTGCAGAAGTTAAAAGCAAATTAAATATTTATTCCTTGCTTTGGCTCTCTTAAGCTTTTTAAAGTGTGATCACCTTATTAAGCTGTGTAACATCAGAAGCAGTTCAGCTCCTCTTGCATACAGAAATAAAACAAGTTTACTTGGAGAAATATATTGGAGGTTACCTTTCATATTCAAACAACTATCAGCAACGTTAAGTTATTCTCTGATTTTTTTTTTTTCATGAATCTAATTGGAAACAGGAAAACCAGGAATGCTGCTGCTGTTTAATTTTTTTTTTTTTCTACTTTAAGAAATTCTTAGAACAAGTTTAGTCTTTGAAAAACTTTAGGGCTTTTTCTTTTCCCTAAAAGACAACGGTAGATAAAGACAAGTGTTACTTATTTATCTTAATGGATATAAAGTAAACATGCTAGAAAAGATTTTTTTTAAACTTACAACAATTTTGTGTGAAATGCAAGAAGAATGTGTTCTTCTCCTCTTTAATAAAGAAAGATAAAAGTCTGGGAATTGGAGTAGTATATTTAGGACTTGGAAGCTGCTTATTATTTTGCCTTAGTTCCTGGAAAAATGGCTTCAAGCAAATCACTTTGCTTTTGCCTTTATCTGTTTTCTTACTTAATTGAATAAAAATCCTTGGCTTGGCAAGGCATCTCATTGCCCCATCTTAAACTTCATTAACAGTTTTACTGTTTAGTGTGCTCCTGTTAATACATTTATCTCTGCTGAACAGAAACAAAGGCTTTATTGTAATTGTTCTTAATACATTTTGTGATACTATACTAATCTTTTTCTCCAAATAAACGTTATTTTCAGATTGGTAGCAATTGCACTTCTGTACTTGGAACAGGAAGATGCTTTTTGGTGTCTAGTAACAATAGTGGAAGTTTTCATGCCTCGTGATTATTATACTAAGACACTGCTAGGATCTCAGGTATGTGCTCTGCCAAAATAAAGCCTGGTCCTGTAAACTACAGCCAGTCAAAAACTTTCCTCTAAAACTGTCTGATAGGCCCTTTTTGGGGGATGTGTTGGGTTGACAAAGGTGAGTTCCAAGCACCAGGGAAATAACTGTTCAGATTATTAGCTTCACAACATTGACTAAGCTGATTTATCATTTCTTTCCTCAAAATTGGTGGGGGGTGGTTATGGGCTGTCCGGGAGAGTGGGGGTGAGAATGCATTTTGCAGTACTGCGAGCAGTATATGCTGTGGCACTCTCTGCTTCCAGGTGATGCTCTGGTACATGCTGCCTCCTCCCTCCAAGTCCTTCCCCAGCTTGTTCTCTGCTCTGGTGCTCCTGCACCAGTGCAGCACAGTGACCTGTAGCAGGAACACAACATCTGCGTGTGAGCAGCCCTGTGAGACTGGGGGTGGATTGAGAAGCAAAAGGTTGTGTCAGCAAGGGTGGTGTGCATTGGGGTGGCCACATACGTTTTGGGTGGATCTAGCTTAGAAGCGTTAACTAGACAGTCCTAGGTTTCCTGGTAGCTCTTGAAAAACTTGCACGTACAGATTGGTAACAGCCCTACTTTGAATGACGTAATTGTTGGAAAATTAAGAGCAATAATGTCATATTTGTCATCTCTTCAGGTTGATCAGCGAGTATTCAAGGATTTGATGAGTGAGAAGCTTCCACGACTGCATGCTCATTTTGAACAATACAAAGTTGACTATACTCTTATAACTTTCAACTGGTTTCTTGTGGTATTTGTGGACAGTGTGGTTAGCGACATCCTTTTTAAAATCTGGGACTCCTTCCTGTATGAGGGACCAAAGGTGAACTGAATGAGCTAAGTTTTTTCAATTGTTACTTGGTAACAAAATACTATGATGTTACTGAGTGCAGGTGGAAGAACATTGTTTCACAAGAATCCTGTCAGAATCACAAGAATCACTGGTAGGAAAAAAAGGGAGGAAATGTGCATAAATAACCAGTCAAAACTTTTATTTTTCCATTTTATCTGTGTTCTGCAAGTTAAAAGCTTGAGTTACATGGAAGAATTCTAAATGCTAAGTATTTTCTTTTCACCACCCACCTTTTTTTTTTTTTTTTAACCTTTGAAAAATAAAGCTATAGGCAAGTGCTGTTTACTCCTACGTGCAGCTGTCAATCAGTTTTAAGTAATTATATCAAAATGAGAGCAACTTTTATAAAGAAGAAAGCTTAAGTGAAGGAGGCAGAAGTTCAAAGTATTGAAAAGATGTAAAAATTAGTGGTAATCAAGTTTAGTTTGTCTCTGCCGCAACTATTTGTTTTATTTCTGCAGACATTTAAAGTACAACTGACAAACAATTACTGTCTGGGTTCCCATCTCATAAATCAAGGGGTGGGGGTGAAGGAATTTTCATGTTTCATATGTGTTGAATTGCAGTGAAATAAAATCGATGCAGGAAAAAAATCATTGGATTCAAACACAATAATAACACTAAAGCAGATAATGTAGGCAGTTGGAGAGAACAGGAGAGTTATAAAATAAGTAGGCAAAAACTGTGTGTTTGCTAGACTTCTTGTTGGCCTCATCTGAGCATTCTGATACGCAGTGATATTTTGGTTGTGTGTTCATCCAACTCAGTTTTAAGCATCATGGTATTTTGTGAAGGCAGCCGGGTACAGACTGATGAAGTTTAGAACTTACAGAAGCCTTTTCAGAATGAAGGGAAATAATGCTTCTTCCAGCTCACGCCAAAGTTGATTGACAAACTGGTATCAGAAATTCCTTCAGTATCAGTCCCTCAACTTGCTGGAAAAATTCAAGGCATTGGGAAACAACCTGTTTAAAAACCAAAACTTAATTTTAGGTCTGAAGTGACTTAATAAGTGCATTCAACAGGCCCAGCAGTCTTTGTTCTACAGCTGAATTAGGAACTCAAAACTTCAAAGAATTTGTATGCTATAAACCCAATATTGTATTCTGGACAGAACTGCAGAACACCTTGTCTTGGTTACAGGCCACAACAGAAGTTTTTGGCAGCTTTTGGAAATGGGAGACGGGGCAGGGAGTGGCAGGGAAGGGAGACAGAGGGAGGTGTGATTAGATAGCTCAAATGCAGCCTATAGGAAGAGTAACACTTTTTCTTTGAGTTTATAATAGAT
Organism: Fulmarus glacialis; assembly: GCF_000690835.1. Lineage (NCBI taxonomy): Eukaryota > Metazoa > Chordata > Aves > Procellariiformes > Procellariidae > Fulmarus > Fulmarus glacialis. The sequence continues at coordinate 28,675 of NW_009232824.1, forward strand.
AATAATGAGAATCAGTGCATTCTGTTCTTATAAAGAACCAAACATTGTATGTATTTTTATCAGGTAATATTCCGATTTGCCCTGGCACTTTTTAAATACAAAGAAGAGGAGATCTTAAAACTGCAAGATTCAATGTCCATTTTCAAGTACCTTCGATATTTCACACGCACTATACTTGATGCTAGGTGGGTAACTCAAACTTGTGTGTAATTGAAATACTTGTAGTGGGGCATGGAAGAAGTCTGATGTGGTTTTTTGTTTTGTTATTATCTAGATCTTAATTTAGATACAAAGCAACTAGAGATGAAACTAAGTACTAAGATTTCTCATGAGTAGTTTTATCTAGCGGAGACAAAAGCACAAGTGATGAATGCATAATTGTAAAATTTTAGGTATGATAGAGATTACTTTGCCAGGTTGGTCTTGTTTAGCTGTTGTATTGTGGTAGCAAGACTTAAGAATTTCAACCATAGGTGAAGTCTCCCCCTGCATTGTGGACACAATTTATGTTGTAAAATGTTTTATGATAAATGAAAACATATCCTGGCTCAAGTATTAAAAACGTGAGCTATGACCCACTAGGTTTAGATCTCTTATGCATCATTAATGCATAGGCTAATGCCACATAACTCCAGCTGATTTTAAGATACACTTTGAAGCAGAGAATAAATACAAATTAGATACTTTTCTGTTCTTCAGTCCTTGCATAGGAATTACAGTTTGTAAATTAGGACCTAGTGTTTTTAGGATCCTAGTTTCAAGACTGTAAAGCAGCAGAATAATCTTAAAAAGAAAAGATTGGTTTAATATCTGAAAATATGTTTTGCACAGATATTGAAACTCACTGATTTTGAATTTAGTACAGAATTCAGTATACTGGAATCTGAGGTGTTTGTTTTTACCACAATAAATTCCGTATGAATTTAGGCTTATACTTTGGCTCCTACTGCAAGAGCTATTTATTATTTTTTACTTCCTGTGTTTCAGTTTTGACTGGAGAGAAGTTAAAACTGAATAATCTTACTCTGTGCTTAAAAAGGATTGCTGGGACATGCAGGGAGAATGTTCTGCAACTGATTTAAGGGGTAAAAGTCGTGATAACAGATGTTGCTTCCTCTGCTGAAACTTCTCCAAAAACTCTTGAAGGGGAATTGTGTGGTGTTTTGTATTTTAGCATTCCCCGCTTTGATTTGACAAACGCTGGACAGTTGTTGTACTCAGCTGTCTGTGACCAAAATAAATGCTGACTCCGATTCCAAATCTGGAAGTGACAGAGAAGTATGTACTTGATTTTGGAAAGAGCGTGCACATGTTTGTTTTAGTTACTGTTTTCTGTTAAAAACTTGTGGATATTTTATAATCAATAAATAGGCTATTTTATAGCTTATAATCAAATGTGCAATATGTAATATCAGTAGTACCACAGCAGTATCGCCAGAAACTAAAGATTGCAAAAGAAAAGGCGGGGGGGGGGGGGGAAAAAAAAAATTTAAATCTTTTTGCTCTTGCCTAACTTGCACAAAACTTTGGTATTTAATCAGAGCTGCAGATTTGGCTTTCCCTTCCTTTTTCAGTTCCATAATGGAAATGATGTCTTGGCTCTCCTGTCTAAACCTTCTGGTGCTATAATAACCTATCTTAAAGATTTTTAATATTGCTGGAAGAGATCTCATTTTGGTGTTAACAAAATGAGCTAATTGGGTATCTTTGGCAGACAGTGAGTTCAGGTGAGGACAGAATTCAGTGTATCAAGGATATTTACAATACAAATATACTCTGTGCTGGTCTGTAAATCTCTGTTTTCTTAGGATTTTAAAGGTTGGAGTTGAAAGCAGTGGTGTAGTGCCGCCTAGGGGATGCGAATTTGCCTGCTAGAACTGATAAGGCATGATTCAAACTGCCTGGTTTCTTATTCTACCATTTTTGAACAAGTTTTACAGCATCAAAATTTGAGCAATACAAAAGCATGTGAATGATGTCTTTCCTAATATGGGCAAAAAGTCATCTTGTTGTAGAGAAAAAATTCAGAAAGATTACTTTTATAGAATTCATGGACATCCTGAATGCGTTAGAAAGTTAGTTTGCATAGAACTTCCAAGTTTAAGCTCTCTAGTGGAGAAAATCTCTACAGACGTGCATATTATACTTTAGGTTATAGGATGTCATAGTTAGGTTTTTCTACGGATTAAAGTTGTGTTCCATAGCATGTTGTGCACAGGTAGAGAAGCTGTTGGAATACGTTGGAATACGTTCTGTTTATAAATAGCAGGAAATCGTTCTTGTTCACTCAAAAATACAAACCCAGGAGAGCTTAGCCTTAAAGAAACTGTCCAAATAAATTTTCTTAATATTTGGGTTCATTTGATAATTAAACTAGAATGAGCTAAATTCCAGTTCCCCTTTTTCCCTTAGTAAATAATGAGATTTTTTTTTAGATATAGATCAACAGTAACGATGTAGTTAACTCTGTCTTTGGACTGATTAGGCAGATCAGTCACTAGTTTTGCTGTAACTGAATGATAGTATTGTGCAGAATGACTCTGGAAGGGTGATGGATACTCTTGTGGTACTTTGCTATGTGATCTGACGAGCCTGAGTTGACACTAGCTCAGAGATCTCTCTGCTCCAGCCAGCAGATTCCCAGAGCTTTCTCACTGTAACATAAAGTTTGGCTTATACATGTTTTGTATTATCCTTGTCTGTATTTGTATTATCCCAGGCTTTATCTGGTCTCTTACACCACTTCATTATCTTGGATAACTTGAGAGCTGACTGTCCTGGGATTGAACGAGCTTCAGTGAGTTATATGGAGGAAATCATCCAGTCTATAATCGGGTAACTGGGTGTACCAAGTAATCAATCTAGCCAATGAAGCTCTGGTTAGCCAAGCTTACATCTTCTGTTCGATGTTGTCAAGGCTGTAATCGCTATTGCATTACATAGAGTTTGCAGGTGGCTTTGCAAATTGTTGAGCATTTGATAGCACTTTATCACTTGAAATAACTTTAAAACTGAGTGCTTTATAGAACTTTCTTTTAATACTGAGAACATCTGAGACCGGTCAGGTATGTGAAGGAGACCAGAGATATCAGCCATATACTAAATATTGATATGGATGAAGTCCAAAACTGGTTTTAAAAACCACCAAATATGAATGATTGTCTTCTAACATTGTGTAATCTTACAGGAAGCTGACTGGTATTGCTTTTGGAGACCTGAATCCTTTTCCATTACGTCAGATCAGGAACCGGAGGACCTACCACCTGGAGAAAGTGCGTCTTGAACTGACTGAACTAGAAGCCATTCGTGAGGATTTCCTGCGTGAACGAGAGACGTGTGTAGAAAAAAGAGACCTTATTAGTGATGATGAGGAGGATAGTTGAAACTACTCAACATAAACTTTTCTTTGGGATCGTGACCAAAGTGAGTTAATCTCCAAAACACTTCATTAATCCTGTCAAACAGAATGTAAACTAGTTGCTTTTGGAAATATGCAGGACAGATTTCCAAACCCCAGCACTTTCAGAAATACTGCTTTGTGTGGAGGCCAAACATTTCTGTTTACATTTATGTTCATGGAATTGTACGTAGAGCACTTGATACCTGTCTCAGTTTAGTCAGTCAGCTGAATTGCCAGTTGTTTTCCCACAGTGCACTGTTAGTGCCTGTACGTGAAACAGTAGTGAGAAAAGTCCATGCTCTGTTTACTACATTCATTGCCATTCTGCGTTTTTTTTGATGAAATGATTTTTTTTTTGTAGCGCAGGTTCAATGTGGGAGAACATCATATTTTTTGGTTTCAGGTTGGTTCAATAAATGGCTTTCATCATATTGTCCTTGAATAAACTAGCCATTCTTGAGGTCACAGACTAGAAAAGTGTGGAATGAAGCACAGGAAGAACTTTTACATTCCTTTGTCTTTTCCTGAAGTGACATGAAATGGATCATCAAACAGAACACTTGAATATATGCCTTAAAGTAAAGGTAAAATAAGTACCTATTTGTCACTGGATGTTCAGTATATACTGAAACAGTGATATCAAACATCATTTATGCTTTTCTGGGCAGCTGTGTTGATAAAGATTCTCGTTAATGCAAAGGGGTTTGTAGATCAAATTCTGTTTAGTCAATTTTATTTCTATTCAATTTTTTGATTGCAATGTCTCAAAGAAGCCACAACCAAAACCCAGCTATTACGGAATAAGAATGGAGCTTGTCACAGGAGTACCATGTTTCAGTAGCTAATTAGTTGTGTATCTGTTGAAAGCTTTTTTTTTAATTATTATTTTAATGCTTCTTCCTATTTAGGGCTTAAAATAAGATGAAGTCTTGATCTTTAAGAAGAAACATAGCATTCTTTTTGCATGAATGTATAACTATTGTACAATAGCGGTAGCGGTAGGATTCCTAAAACAACTATTTATCAATCAATCAAAGGAGCCTAAAGGTCACAGCACGCACACAGAAATTCAAGATCCTTTTCCAGCAGAAAAATGCAATACTCTCTTAACGTGCTCAGCTTTGCTGTGAGTGTTGCATGCACGTCCTACAAAACAGGATGGAAACATTTGTAAGGAAACATTTGGGGTGTTTAGCTGTAGTGTTTCTGACTATGGAAGTGTGGAGGCCATTCTTTCTCATCTGATGACTAGCAATACTCTTAAATGGTTCTGAGGATGAGGAAGATTTCTTTCTTGCTGGCTATTCTCTGGACTTTTGCAATGTTCTTTCTTGAGCTGTTGGATCTTCAGAATGTTGGATTGAATTAAACATTGTGTCTTGATGTGTCATGATAAAACTAGCATTCAAATACTAGGCAGCAAATTGCTCAGTTCTGGGGAAGTGGTTAATTGGCAAAAACCGAAACTGGTGGTTGGGAATGGTCAAGTGCATCAAGCTTCTACTTTGTGTTTTCTTTTGGTTTTCTGAGAACAAGTAGGACTTCTTTATCAGGTATACTCACGTAATGGTTTTAGAAAACTGAAGTGTGTGCAGGGAGAAATCCTGCTTCTGTTTCACAGCACTTTTTTTTGAGAATGTATTTGTAGCCTTCTCTAAATAAGCATATTATCAGTCAATTTATCTGGAAGGGAAATATTTAATCAGTGGTGAACATCGTAACTTACAGGACTACTTTTGATAGAAAATGTATGCTTCTTATATCACATATAACTTTTAATTAGCCAACAAATCCTTGCCAATGAGGGACACATGGTATGATCATCTTGATTTGTATGTTATTTGTCTCCTAAAATGTCCCCTATCTTGTCTATTGTAAGCAGTAGTTTGGGGGTTTTTTATTCCCTAGTTACTCTTGGTTGTGTACTTGAGTTTATTAGGCAGGTTTTTCATATTATTGCATGTACTGTATTCTTTTTTTACTTTCAATCAGTGTTTGAATATAAAAATGGGACCAGGTTTTCTAATTTTCTAGTTATGCTGTCTTGGTTTTGGAAGAGCTGGTCTCTAAATCAATCTGTAATGTCTGCTTTTTTTTTGTTTGTTTTAATCTTGTTTTCAAGTGTTAAATGAAAACTTTCTAAGCTGAAGATCTTCCTTCCAGTGGCAACAGTTGAAATGTTAAGGTGAAGAATTTAGAAGCATGTACCTACCCTATTTCTAAAAGTCTATTATTCCTGGGTTTTGAGTCTTCACTATGAGCTAGTCCTATGACTTTAGGAGATGTTTTCAGTCTGATTTCATTCAAGTCTTTAGGTTGTGAAGATAAAACTAACTTTAGGGCAACTGTTCAGGAAGTTCTCTAGCTGACAAAACATGACCTGCAATGTTACAGGACCATTTCTTTTTTACAGTTGTGCTGATGGTTAAATTTGTGTGTGTTGCTGTGTTTCATTATATGTTGTTATCCAATTGTACCGTAAAACTAAGTAGCTCTGTTTCTTATGCCACCATGTGAATCTAATACATGAACATTAGGAAGCTTATGGAAATCTTCTTGTCTCTGGTTATTTTGTTAGCTTGCAAATATGAAATGAGTTGATGCTGTTACACTCAAGTTCCCAGTGAGCTGTTGGCTTCATTTTGTTAAGCATTGTTACTGATGCCTTAGCTAAAAGCTCAAAAAATTGCAGAGGCATCTAACCTCTGACTACTAGAAGTCTACATAGAACAAAAATGAGATGCATATAGCAGGAAGCAACACCAGGGGAAGCTTGCCTTGCTGTTGCAAATGTCTTTGGGTGACTATTAGTTTTCTAGTGGTGCTTAATCTGGTAACTTTGAAGAGTAGTAACTAGTTGAGGATGTGCAAGATACACAGGCAGTATTTAAACCCGATGAAACCAAGCAAAAATACAGTGTGACTCAGTGGCCTGCGAAAGCTGAACTGCATAGATACCACGTGTTTGTATTTAGGGGTAAACTTCCGAAACAGTGCATGAGGATTTAACATTCCTACCAGCCACTTAGTAGGAAATTGACCTGTTAATGCAAATCAAGATTGCTAAGACTATTTTTTAACTTCAACCTATGTGCAAAGAGTTCCTTATGCACGGTTCCCAGTATGTGAGATGTAAACCAAACCACTAAGTTGCATCTTGCAGAATATTCCTTCATCTTCATATGCGTATGCATGGCTTTCCAGTGAAACTTCTGGTTACTTGTTTAAAACGTTCTAATGTTTTCTGTTAAATAGGCAAAAAATTGGTGCACTACACCTCTAGCTATTAAAACTGCACAGTATTTCAGCTTTATCTGTACATGTGTACAGGTAGTGTTATAATTCAGTGTTATCAGATTGTTTGGTGTTTTTTTTTTTACCAGCTATGTAATCAATAAAAAAGATATGTTGTTGCCCTTTAGGTGTGTTCTGTGAAAGATTCTCCCCTTCCCCTCAGTCTTTGTGAACATGGTAAGATACTTCAGCAGAAGGGGAAAGATTTTTTTCTTCCTTAAGACATCAGGAATGAATGAATGGTCTTAAATTTGACAGGGTTGTATGTTCAGTCATGCTTAACTGAGAAATGGAAAATTAATCAATTTCATGAAATTGTGTAGCTGTTTAAGTGAATGTTCCCTTAAGTGCCATGTTAGAAATCAGCAATATGCGGTACAAGAAATTTGAACATAAGTGATGTTATTTTCATAAAGATTGGTGTAAAGAAAAAATAAATTGTTTATTACTTTACAGCTTGCTCTGGTTCTTTTTTTTTTTTATAACAGATGGAAATAACTGCAGGTACCATCAGAACAAACCAGTAGTAAAGCTGGTGTTCTTGTCTGATAATGTGATTTGAGAGAGTCTCTATAGAGGAACATATATGCAAATTTGGCTTTTAAGCATGAAGATGTGAACTATAGACATGTTGCATGCAGGTGATGCTGACTGGGTAAACTTGTGATTGGTGTCCCTTGTTTCTTGGGAGAGGAGGGAATGGGAGGGGAGATTAAATTTGCATGAGTGTTCACAGGGAACAGATTTCCTAAGAAACATAGGTATTTGTATGAGATGTCCTGACATCAAAAGCATCTTTAGCAGGCTTGGGCACTGATGTTCTGCTAAAGCCTTTGGTAGCCAAGTGCATAATTTCAGCTGCTTTGAAAATTTAACAAAGTACTGAATTAATTTGGAAATCTAGCCTCAATGTCTGTCTTTCAGATATGATTTTTGCATTTTGGAGTTACCTTGATTCCCTTAAAGAGCCTATCAAGTACCTCAACTACTTCAGATATAAAACTTAACAGCTAAATGTTTGTGAGGAAGCAAAAATAAGAGTTGGGAGATCACTTTAATTGCATGTCCAAGCAGCTCTTTCATAGTAGAGGTGAATAGTGCACAGTTCTTATCCTCTGGCTCTGCTACAGGATGGCAAGCTGTTAAAAGTAGATATTGGCACAGTTGGAAATTGGTTCAAAGGGCTTGCAAAACAGGATAGAGAGCAGCAATTGCGGCAGAACATGACTATGGCCCAAGGACCTCCTGTCCTGTATACTGAAAATTTAAGTCAAAGGAATAAACAGAAAATTCTGGGAAGAGAGTGCATAGGGAGCAATGTCCTCACTTGGACACTTGGCATATTTAGCTTGAGTAGGTTGTGTTGCCCTAGCAGCTGCTGGGGCCTGTTAAAGAACAGCTGAGGCTTCTGTTTCCTCCTTGGGACTGAGCTTGAGACATTTGTTCTCAGTGGAATAGCAACAGGGATGTGAGTGTGGCTGATGCGTATAGCTGATGTATGTTGTTAAATATCTTATTCCTAAGAAACGCATTAACTTAGTAAGGATAAATGCAGCTCGTCTACTCTGAACTGAGACCAAATACCTGCAGAGTCTCACTCTCTGTTTTGGGTGCCTCAGAAATGCAGAGAACACACTGAACTCTGCTGGTATTACAATATATCAGGTGTTCATTCTGTGGGATTTTCAGAAGTGCTAAACATAGCTTCCTTATCTGCAGCTCCTTGACCTCACTGGAAGCAGAATCCATGTAGTGCTGAAGCTTTAAGAATTCCCACACATGAAGTACATTCACTCAGATAATGCAAAGGAAGGGTGTGCTCTGCCTTGGAAGTTTCCCCCCTGGAAAAGAAGGTAAAAGGTTCAATCACAAGGAAGTTAGTAGAGTGGTATTTTCATCATGATACTATGCTGTAGAAGCTATACTTCTCTACAGTTATACCCATCTACAATGCTAGCTTTTCAGAGGATTAGACTAGAAAGCAAAACTCAGGACTATATACTGAATGTGATATTAAAAAAACATAGTTATTAAATAAGAAAACTATCTATTCTTTACCCTAAATTAGTCTGCGGTGTTGTAAAGAGAAGTAAAGTAATTAAAACATTTAACACTAGAATATACCTGGGAAATTAAGATTACTTTGGCCTTAATTAAGATGCTCCTAGCCTTGAGTGACTGCATCCTGCCTATGTGTTTCAAATGAGGTGTACCTTTTGTGTGTACAAAACAGTTACATTTTTTGCAGTGAGCTGCCTCTAAGACTTCAGGTTTGAGCTGATGAACTGACTCAGTGATGTCTTCAGGCATTGTGATTCATGATTAAGCTGTGAAATAAGCTATTTACCTGTTTTTATAAATGCAGGTGGTATTTTTCTGGTATTTAAGCCTGGAACTCTCCCTTTGGAACAGAAGTATGGGCTTCCTTCTTTTTCACTTTCTAAAGGAGACCGGTAAATGCATGGCTAGCAGATGCTGTAGTGTTTGCTTGTGTTGCCTACTTCAAACATTACTCAGCTTTGAGTTTTCCTTCCCATTCTTGTCCTATATGCACATAAAGGCTTTTGCCCTGATTGCCAAAGATGTTAGAAAGTCGTCTGAGTTAGTGTTTTAAGGGTGAACAACTGTACTGGTTTCAGCTGGGATAGAGTTAATTTTCTTCCCAGTAGCTGGTATAGTGCTGTGGTTTGGATTTAGGATGAGAAGAATGCTGATAACACACTGATGTTTTAGTTGTTACTCAGTAGTGCTTACCCTAGTCAAGGACTTTTCAGCTTCCCGTGCTCTGCCAGGTGCACAAGAAGCTGGGAGGGAGCACGGCCAGGACAGCTGACCCCAACTGGCCAATGGGGTATTCCATACCATATGATGTCATGCTCAGTATATGAACTGGGGGGAGTTGCCCAGGGAGCAGTGATCACTGCTTGGGGACTGGCTGGGCATCGGTTGGCAGGTGGTGAGCAATTGCATTGTGCATCACTCATTTTGTATATTCCATTATCATTATTATTATTAATATTTTGCCTTCTTTTTCTGTTCTGTTAAACCATCTTTATCTCAATCCACGAATTCTACTTTTTTTTTTGTTTGTTTCGCTCCCCTGTCCCATTGCGGGAGGTGGGGAGTGAGCAAGCAGCTGTGTGGTGTTTGGCTGCCTTCAAGGTTAAACCACAACAACTAAAGAACCATGTGAGAGCAATTTCTGACTTATGCAGAACCTGTATTTTGGCTTGCAAACCCTATGGACATGGCATCAGGGATGAGATTCAACTTACCCTTGCTCTTCTTGGAGGCCTTGCAGGGCTGGCCAGCAGATATTAAATTCAAATCGAGGTTATTCAGGTCTAGGGAGAGCTTGTCCTGATTTGAAAAGCAGTTGTGGCCTCTCAGGGCAAATCATGCTGTTTTGTTCCCTTCCTTGCAGCTAGGAGCAAACAAAAGAGGTGGCCTTCCTTGTGTGCCCTTTCCTCTGAGAATTTTGTAGGAGGATTGCTGTGACTTTCACGTGATCATACCACATTGTAGAACTAAAGGTGAGAAATGAAATATCTATTTCCCTTTCAAAGGGTTCTGAATACTTCCACTGCCCTTTAAAACCTTTACTATTGCTCCCTGTTCCTGTCCTCCACCCTGTGTAGCATCAGATGCAGCCACTTTCCTTTTGGAGTTGGGAGAGCTGAGTGGAACTCCTGGGCTGTGTACACCGCTCCCAGCGCAGGCGAGCAGAGGCACGCTTCAGTTCTCTTGACTTGGAACAAGTCTGAAGCCAAGTTTCTTTTTAACTGTGATAATAAAAAGCACTGCCTTTAGGCACTTGCCTAGTATAAAATTATTTTAAAATTCATCTATCTTTGCAATTTATTGCAACGGAAACAGCCTGCCTATTTCTGTATAATAATTTGCCATAGTTTTGCATTATCTTAACTGCATAGAGAACTGAAAGTGAAGGCAGCCTGGCATTTATATTTGATTTTGAAGGTGTGAACAATACCGCATCATTCCTCTTAAACAAATGTTGGATATTAACTTGCCCAGAAGAAATTTAAGGAGACCAAACAGTATTTATTGCAATTACAGTCTGCCAAATAAAGAGGGAGAAAATCTAGTTTTACAGGTTTTGGGATTGTCTTTGAGATAGGAGAGTAAACAGATGAAGGATGTCATTGTTGGTAGCCAACATCTGGTCTAAGGCAAGTTGGAAAACAGTATTGCAAATGTTTGTTATAGTAGTGCATATTAATGCATTTTGAGATCCACAGTGAGGACTGGAAACCTGTGCCATTCTTTCTGTGTCACAGTGGTTTCTTGAAACAACAGGGAATTTCACTGGGTAATGTTGAGTTTCGGACCACAGAATAAACAATATAGGCTTGTATTTAGGCTTGTATAGAACATAGAACAAGGCTTATGCAAATGAAGTGCCTCTCTAATGAATTCACCTCCTTAGCCTTATTTCCTTGGTATTGATTTCATATATCCTGAATCTACTAAAGCAGAAGAAATCAGGTCCTACCTCTGAGATATTCCTAATCAGCCTGGGAGAGCTATGATGGTCTGGAAGGCTTTGTAATGACCAAGCACGTATCCACATCTCAAATGCAGATGTACTTCTGTGGTGATGCCAAGTGCTAGGGTTATTTGCCCTGTGGGCTGCCCACAGGCAACACATTAATATCAAGATAGTACTGTTGAAGCTGCATCAGGCAGCCATTACACCATTCCATGTTTCCTTGATTAACTTTCTGTTCTCATTGCAGAGTAACTGAGCTTGACCACTGATGAAATGGAGCACAACTGAATAAACAAGTGAGGACAGTGTTTGCTTCTGATTTCTGGAATAAATAAGGAGTTTGTATTGTTGTATAGGATTGGTGCTGAAAACTGGGACAATATGAGCTCTTTACTAAACTTTGGAGGAGTTGCTACCCAGAAGGAGAAGAAGGAGGAGCCGATGCCGAGCAAGCAACCTGTGCCAGTTCAGTGGTGATGCCCAGGTGAATTACTTGTCCAGTCTGGCTGGAGAAGAAACCCCGCTGAGCCACACTTGTTTCCTGGGTACTCGTCAGAGGCAGCCGGTGTTCATCCCTTCATCCCCGCGAGTCAGGTGCGAGGCCAGAGCCCGCTGGGGCCCGCAGCGCGGGGAGTGATGAGCAGGGTCCTGACCTTGGGACACAAGGCAAGGGGCGCGCGGTTTTCTGTGCAGTCCCTCCGTTTCCTTTCTGTGAAGCGGGTGAGGATCTGCCTCCCCCCAGGGAGGACGTCCTCGGCCCCGCGTTACCCCGCACCGCGCTGCTGGGAGCTGGGGGCGCGGTCAGGCCGCGGGCGGGCTCTGCCCCGCGAGGTCCCAGCCACCTTTACAGGGTCTAAAACCCGCGTTTGCGCCTTGGGGAAATGGGTTTATTT
>NW_009232825.1:0-1780 GCF_000690835.1 Fulmarus glacialis
GTGGAGTAGCAGGTCGTTAACTTCTTCCTTCATCCACACCAAGGCTGTGACCGGGAGCCCCTGCTGCCTCCTGCCCCACAGCAAAGATGTGTCGGAGGAGAGCAGGATCGCACGGCGAGCCCAGCGCACGGCTGTGGAGGACACACTGAGGAAGAACCAGATCCTGATAAAAAACCTGAAGGATGCGGTGGTGCTGGCCGGGGAGGGCAGGGGGGTGAGGACTGGGTGCAGCGCTGCGCCATGCTCACCGAGATGCTGCTCCGGCGCCTCACCTCCCAAGGCAAGCAGCTTTCCAGAAAAACACACGCAAAGCCAGATCCTATGCCTACAAGAAAATAAAGGTGATTTTGGAGGAGCAGGAGTGAAGCACGGCAGAAGAAAAGGCTGAGTCTTGTGGATGGTCCGTCCCAGGTCCCCAAGGCTGCCAGCAAAGTGCCCTCGAGACGGGTCCCGGGAGCCCTGTGGTGGTGACCTTGGAAGATTTGACGTAAAGTTATTTTTATCTGTTGCTGTCAGTGCCTCTGTTCTTTAATTTGGCAACTTCCCAGTAGCACCTGGAGGGTACTGTAGGGTCTCCCACCGCCTCCAAACAGGACGGGCAGGTGAGGTGACCCCCACATCCCCCCTGCCTGCACCGTGCCTGATGTCCCAGTGCAGATGGCGCTGGGCTGAGGAGGACCAGCGGGACAACCCCGATTTAGCACCCCAGGACCAGCCCCAAACCCCAGGGCTGTGGCCCCCAGGTGCCCCCTCCCATGCTGCGCCCATGCAAGGGCCACCGGGGCTCCAGTCCTCCCCAGGGACGGGGCCGCTGCCACCCGGGGCTTGCCAGGCTGCAAAACGACGCCAGCCCAGCCCGGCGCTGCTGAATCGCCTGTAATGAGCCACATGAAATAGCTGGGGCATAATTAGAAGGGGATCCACTATAGTGAAACAGGCCCTTAATTTTAACGAGCGCAGCCCTCTGGACAAACGCCAGGCACCCGACCGCGGCAGGACCTGCTGTGCTGGCGATGACTCCTGTCACTGTGGAGGTGACAGCCCCGGCAGATTCAGCTCCTGTGGGATGCAGTGCCGGCCCCAAGGAGGGGGCACCAGGATGGAGCAGCCGGCAAGGATCCCTGATGCCCATGGGACGGGCATCTCCCCAGGCACTTCCCACCGAGCCTCCACCGCCACATACCACAATTACTGCTGTTCCCAGGGAAAAGGTGCGTTTCAAAGAAAACAAACCATCCAGCTTGGGAGCGGAGGGGCTGGAAGTGAGCCCCGGAGTGTAACGTGGCCTCGCTGCTGTCACCTCCTCCACATCGCTTCCTGCCCAGAGATGCTGGTGGTGACAGGCACCACCTGGAGAAAGGAGTGACCCTCAGCATCTCCTGATGACCTGAGTGTGCCAAGCTCGCTGCTTCGCTCCTGGCTGTTTCCCCACAACCCCCTTGCTGGGAAAATGGACCGGTGGTGCCCGTCGGTGGGGCCAGGCAGGGGACACACAGCCCTCGCTTTCCAGCGCTCGGCCCCTGACAGCGGGCAAGCAGGCTGGAAAAACCAAGGAGGAAATTGGAATCAAAATCCAAGTAAGCTGTCTGCCTCTCCCCCCAGCCTTGGAGCTTCGGGCTCCTGCAGTCTGCCTGCGCTGGGGCTGTGTGTCCCCGGAGAGGACGTCCCTGGGCATAGCTGGGTGCACTGACACCCCCGTGCAGGGAAACCCCTGCGGGCAGGCACGCACCAGCGGCAGGCCTTGCTGGAGCTTGACGTCACACGTCTTTTCCCCTTTATG
>NW_009232825.1:1932-5267 GCF_000690835.1 Fulmarus glacialis
TTGGTCAGAAAAGCCCCTGGCCAAAGCCCCCCGCACCTTCTGGAGGGGCTCGGCAGCGCATTGGGCTGTGACCCCGGGATTGGGAGCAGGCAAAGCCCAGCATCTCCCTCCCTGCTCCTCCTTAAGCAGTGCAGCTTCTCCTGCCTTCGTTTGTGGATGGGAGGAAATGTTTGCCGGCATTGGGTCCTGATCTACAGCTGGCAGAGCTGCTCCCGTGGGACAGGCAGTGGGGCACCACTGGCCCCTTCCCAATAAAAGCACAGGGACAAAAGGGCACTGCGCTTCCCCTTGCCCTCCAGCCCCCTCCTGGCACGGCCTGGCTTCCTACATCCCCCCAAAGGTCAGCTATTGAGCTGATTAACATTGACGGAGCTGAAGTAACCGCCGCGGGGTTTAGTGCAGCCAGAAATGGCCCAAGAAGGGCTAGAGAAGCAGGTTTTGCTTTCCCCGCTTGCAGGCTCACTGCTGCATTTGCAGGGGCGCCTGCATGACGCCTGCATGACCAAACCAGGAGAACAAATCCGGGGGGGGGGCAGAACAGCAGAGCAGCAGCTTGGGTTTTCCCCGGGTTAAGTCCCCCTCCTTGCCGTAGTGCAGCAAGGAGAGGGGAGGCAGGCGCCCGCCCAGCCCGGTGTGCCCAGCCGGCCCCCCTTGTGCTTCAAAGTGCTTTGCTCTGAACCGGCCCTTCGCACCCGCTTCCAAAAAACTCCCCAAAAGGAACTTGCGCTGCTCTTCTTGAAGGCTGTGGTGAGCCAGGAACGCTTTTAGAAAATTTTCTTGAGGGAAGCAGAAGTTCTACGGGCAGAAGACACATGTTTTCTCCTGCCCCATTGGGAAAATTGCCCTTTCACCGCTCTGCCTCTGCAACCATGTCTGTGCAGAAATCGACACGTATGGAAGTACCGGTCAAACCTGAACAGGGATTGCAGAAAGTCCCTGTCTGCTCAGCCGCCCACATCAGCACCCTGACACTCCTCCCTGCCTCTTTCAAGGGTGTCACCGTCCCGGTCCAGCGCCCTGCCTGCACCTGCGAGCCCTGCGCAGGCAAGAGCAGCGTTTCAGCATGTTGCAATGCTGCAAATAACTTGGCAAACACCAAAGCGGCTTCAAACGCTGCCAGCTCCCTTTTAAAAGGCAGTAATAACTGTGCTGGGAGTGCCCCGGGGACTGTCATTTGCTGGTAGGTACGCTGGCGCAGGGGGGAGCTTCCTTGGTGTTGATAGTGCGGAGCGTTAGGTATGCAAATAGCTCTAACTCCGTCTGGGCAAACAGCAAAGAGGAGACAAAAGCAACTCTATCTAGACCATCTTGTGACAATTAAACGACAATTCAGCATATCTTTTTGCAGCCAACTTGATTTGAAGCCAGTTTGCTTTATTACTATTTGGATACTCTTGTAACACCTAATCACAGCCGACTCCTAGGTCTGCTTTTCAGAAGAAAAATGTATCCGTAAGGCACCTGCATCCGCCTCGCTCCCTCTGTCCCAGATTCGCATTTAAAGGGAATTAAGGATGTGGTCAGGGAAGATCAAAAATAGAAAGCTAACGGTTATCATCTGAAATATAATAAAATTATATTTAAATATATACGCTCCTACACTGCGGATATGAAGACTGGAGCAGGAAAATATGAATGAGGTATCTTTGGGGAAGGCATGCCACACAGCCCAGGGGCTTTCCATGAGTTTCGCTCAGCACTAACAACCTTGATAACTAACAGCAAGCAGGTTCAGTTAATTTTCTCAGGGATGTCTCTTTGATACACGTGTTTCGTGAACAAGTAAAACATGATGACCACAGGGCTGGTGGGAAGAGCATACGGAGCCATGAAAATCATGCCTGGAGCAGGCGGCACAGGCAGGGGACACAGTCACCGCTTCTCATACTGCAAATAGGAGCTGTTAGGTGCCGACACAGTCCGGGGCAGGACCATGGTGCTCTGCCCAACCCAGCACCACGGCAGCGGGGAACTGGAAACCACAAGAAGTTGAGAAGCCCTGAGATGCAAAACAGCCTGAAAAAGGGTGAAACCAACCCGGAGAGTAATGATTCATCAGTAGTCCAGCAGTAATGATTCAAAACAGTGCTCGGATGCAGTTTCTGGCCCAGGAGCTTCTTTTGGAGCTGATCCCAGATGCCGCAGGGCACAGCTTCAGCTTCCCCCACTTAGGCACCTGACCTCTGCTCTGACATGGGCCAGGGGTCCCCCGTTACTCACGTGCAGCCCGCAAAGGATGTTATGGGGACAGCACATGTGGGAGGACGCATGGCTGCACTAGCCCCTCATTGAGGTGCTTTTCCACCTGTAGCTGGTGCTGAGGAGGGCTGGAAACCTCATCAGTGGGACCACGAATTTATGGCACCAGGAAAAACATGGCACTGCCCAGAGCTCGGTACGCTGCACGCAGGCACCGGGGCTTCCCGTGGCAAGGGGCTCAGCATGCTGCTGCACCACCAGTGACTGGTAGCAGGTGGTGACAGCAGGACAGCCCCAGGGACCATGAGCATCAGAGGAGGTGCAGGACTCCTGCTCCGAGCCCCCAGGGCTTCAAGCTGGTATTTCCAAGTGGCTGCTTGGCCTAGCGCCTGCCAGCTTGTCCATAAGCCGATGGGCTCACCCTGGCCTCACCAAGGAGAGGCAGTCATCTCCCAGCTCAGGTAGAGGATGCTGCAGGCAGCTTGGGGAAAGCAGCACCCCTGCGAGGAAGCGGTCCAGCCAGCTGCAGCCGGGTTTTGTACAAGCAGCCAGCACCTACCGTCATGCAGACCCCCAGCGGGACGCCCAGAGATGCCCCGGGGAAGAATCAGCCGGACGCACTGGTTTATCTCTCTGTTTTATTAGTGTAAACACCCCCCTCCCTCCTCTCCCCACTATTAAATACAAACCAGGAGCAGAGAGCGGCTCCTCAGTCGCTTTCTCCTTAGGAGATGCGCAGCCAAACCCTCTGCCGTGCCACCAAGCCGGGCACCGCGTCCCCACCCCCGAGGGCAGCTCCGCGATGGGGAGGGCTTCCACCTCTGTCAGGAGACTCTCATCCGAGGGCTGCGACCTCCGACGTCCTATCAATACTGCGAAGGCCAAAACGGCCTGGGTCACGGTTCCCATGGGGAGCAGCTCACGGTATGTGAATACAGCAGGATCCCCTCCGGCACCCCCTGTGCCCACTGGCCCCAAGGACCAGGACCCCCCACCCCAACCAGCCGGGAGTGCTCTGTCTCGTTGCCAAGTGGCAAAACCCCGAAACCAACTTCCATATTGCTCTTTTAGGGTGGGAAGTGCCCCACCCCACTGTCCAAGCTTGTGGCAGGCGCAGGGACCTGGCCCTCCCTGCA
>NW_009232825.1:5589-6141 GCF_000690835.1 Fulmarus glacialis
GCGAATCACGAGCTCAGGCGCCAGCAGTCCCTGCAGCCACTGGGAAGAGGAAGACAGATGTGGGCAGCCGAAGAGGTGGGGCGGGCAGGCAGGTGGGCAGGGCAGAGCCAGCCCCTCCGCAGCCCCAGGGTTCAGGTGCTGTTCCCCTGCTCCTGCTCAAAAAGCACCATGGCCAGCTGGGAGCGAGAGCCTACACCCTCCAGGCTGCTCTGCACGCAGCGGTGGTAGATCTCCTCGCTGAGCCGGGGGTTGCAGGCCTGGTGCCGGTAGCGCTGCAGCAGGGCGGGCTCCACAGCCCGGAAGACGTGGAGGTTGGAGTACTTGATGAACATGTCGTAGATGTCCAGGGTTTCCAGGATGTCCTCATTCTCCTGCACGTCGCCTGCCATGCGGGTGCGTGCCGCCATGTAGTCGGCGTTGTAGAAGCAGGCTTCGTGGAAGACGTCACGGTCGAAGTGCCCCGCGTCCCGCAGCAGGTCCAACGTGGCGGGTGGCACCTGGTTGTGGTAAGCGATGGTGGGGTTGTAGCCCTGGAAGTGGATGGGGAAGAAG
>NW_009232825.1:6300-6859 GCF_000690835.1 Fulmarus glacialis
AGAAAAGCGTGTCCACAGGATGCTTCTTGGAGATGATGTCCATCACCTTGATTTGGGAGGGCGCATCCGTCTTCACGCTGATCCACGGGATCTTCACCTCTGCGTACTTGCGCTCGTACTCGGTGATCTGGGCCTTCACAGGGGCGAAGATGTCATTCTGGGTGACCTGCTGCGCCTCAAAGGGGTCATAGATGAAGAGGAAGGTGAGCACTGCATTCTCGCTGCTCTCAAAGGCGGCTGCTGCGTGAGCCCCCCAAAAACGGGCCGCCTGCTGCGTAAGCCTCCAAAAAGTGGGCAGCATGGTCCCGGTCGTGGGCCGTCAGCGGCAGGATGACATTGATGCGGCTGGCCTCCGTCACATAGGGCATGGGGATGATCTCCACCTCGCTGAGGGGCCGCACCAGGTGCACGCGCTTGGTGACAGAGCGGCTGTGCCCCTTCTGGGTGACCACCTCCACCTGGAGGTCCAGCGTGTACTCCATGCCGCGCGTGGGGTCAAAGCGCCGGTACCCGTTCACCAACTGCTGCTTGCGGACGTGGAGCACCGGCTGGGATTTGG
>NW_009232825.1:6878-8651 GCF_000690835.1 Fulmarus glacialis
ATCGCCCACGTCTGCCAGGTCCACGCCACGCAGCTCGCACTTGGGGGAGCCGTCTACGCAGGCGTAGACCTGCTCCTCCGTGAAGTAGTCCCAGCGCAGCACCTCGAAGCGGGTTTTGGGCTGGAAGGGAGGCGGAATGCCAATGGGCCACGTGGCGCCATGGTCCCCATCAGCGGACAGGCTGCTGGTGTTCTGGATCTCCAGCTGCAAGAGGAGAGACAGAGGAGTGAAAGCCAACGTGAGCGCAGGTAGGCCTTCCACCTCTGGCTGCAGGCAAGCTGACTCCTGATCCTCAGAGATCCTCCTCCCACTCCTGGCCCAAAGAGCCGTGCAAGAAAAACTCTGCTTGACTCCTGTCCAGCACCTCAAGCTTCCCCCAAACAGCACCCTGAATATGGTACGCCACCTCCATCGGCAGGATCCGCACCCTCTCCCACCCTGCCCAGCTTTTGCTGGTGGACCTCAGCACCCTACTGGCTCCACCACCCTGAACCACCACCACCACAGCTCCAGGACCCATCCGGGTCCAAAGCTGCTCTCCAGTCAGCACCACTGCCCCTGCAGCCACACATGGGATCAGCTGATCCCATGCCACACCAGGTTCAGGTGAGAAACCCTCATATTAGAGTGAAGAGGTGACACAGAGCGACCAGAAAGCCCACAGGAGTGACAGGAGGAGCCCAGACCCTCCCAGCCAAGCCAGGTCTCACCTGGAGCTGCTGGATCTCCTGGTATGTCCTCTCCAGCTCCACCTGCGCAAAGTACTTGTGCAGCCGGTACATCTGAAGGGGATCCAGCACGGGATGGACAGTGAAGGCACTCTGTAAACGGAGGTCGGTCTCCCGCTCAGGGTCCGCATTCTTCCCCAGCTCAAAGTAGTGGTAACGCAGGCCCTGTGCCAGCCAGGAGAGACAGGTCACAGCCGGCCCCGACCCACGCTCCCACTCCACCAGCTGCCAGCACAGCAAGCTCAAAGGACGAAAGGGCGCAAGGGCTGGTTCCCCAGGCCCTAGGAGCCCCTGGGGAGGCAGGGAAACGCGCTGGGCCAGGATCAGGCTCCTGGAGGCCCTCTCCGCCGCAGGACCTACCTCGTGCTCCTCGGCACAGTTGACAGCCGTGTAGTCGATGATGCAGCGGCCCAGCCACTCGTCGGGCCGGGCACTGAGGATGTCGTTGCGGCAGCTCTCCAGGTGCTGCTGCAGGAGCAGGAGGAGGCTGCGGGACAGCAGGTAACCAAAACCCCCGTAGCAGTAGCGTCCTTCAGTGTCCCCGCCAATGAACTCCTCAGGGCGACCCAGGTAGAGGTGGGTGTCAATGCTGAGGTGGGCGACCAGGTGGCTGATGCGGTGCGCCTCCACGTAGGTATCATCCTGCACCAGGAAGAACCAGTCGAAGTCGTTCACGTAGTGGTCCAGAAGGTACCTGATGGTCTGGTACATGTTCCAGATAGGCCGCTCGTCGCTGTGCGTCACCACCGTCATGCCGTGGGGCACCTTGCGGCCCCGCGTGCCTGTGAAGTACACCAGGCGCTCCAGGCGGTGGGCCAGCGTGCGGTTGACAGCCACCCCCAGTGTGTTCAGCGTGCTCTTGGAGGTCAGCACACCCACGAAGAGCCGCTGCCGCATTCCCAGCTCTGTGCTGATGTACCGGGTCCTGCAGGAGGGAGAGAACGTCTGGCCCCAGGGCACTGCACCCCACCTCGGCCTGCACCCTCCCCTTCCCTGCCAGCGGCACCGACCTTGGTTCCTCTGCAGGAACTGCTCCCAGGCTTCA
>NW_009232825.1:8773-9025 GCF_000690835.1 Fulmarus glacialis
TCCCTTCCCATGAGCCGGCCAGCCTGGCTCAAACCAGAGGCTCGCAAAAGGCTGAGCACAGCTAAAAGAGGGAAACAGGGCTGCATGCCCCAGCTCTAGCGGGGACATGACGCACCAGGCACACACCCGAGCGGGACCTTCCTGCTGCCCCTGCCAGGCACACTGCTCTCGAGCAGGCAGGCAGGAGAGCCCGTGCTGCGCTGCCCGGGGAAGCCAGGCCCCGCTGGAGTGGCTGGGGCCGGCTGTGTCCCC
>NW_009232826.1:0-2604 GCF_000690835.1 Fulmarus glacialis
CTCTTCCAATTCTCTCCCCCATCCCATTGAGAGGCGGGGAGTGATCGAGCAGCTCTGTGGTACTTAATTACTGGCTGGGGTTAAACCACAACACATGCATATGAAAATCTTCTATAACTGATTTGATTTTAAGCACACCTTTTCACAGATATTTGGTGATTATTCTTAGCTTTACGATAATGTTTTAAAATAGTTCTTAGTTTTAGATTATTTTCTTGGTTTTGTGCTCTTTTTCTTCCTTGTTGAATTTTTCAGCAAACTTTCCTCACAGGTAGCATCGCTGACACTAGCTGGCATCAATTTCCTGATCCTCAAGGCTCTACCACACCTGTTGCTAATAATTCAACCAGTTTGGCTTGATAAGAAAACACTGTTAGGAGACAATAGAGCACCACAGTTGGATTCCATAGATATAAAAATTGCAACTTGTAAACAAATCCACAAGACAAGTATTCCTGCCCTTTTTCTGTTTCCTCCTTGTGAGTGTTTTAGGAAATAAGAAATGGCCAGAATGATTGCAGAAACAGTGTTTTAATCACATGTTAGACTAGTCATAATCTGAAATTTGCAATTTTTATCATGGATATTTACACTAAAATCCGATAACAGAGTGGAAACAATGTGACGTACGTGCCCAACGAAGACTAAGAAACCCAGCTCAAATACTTGCAACTCTCTCCTCTCATTTGATTTACGACCCACAACTTAGTCTCCCAGAGGTAATAAGCTGCATCTTTTTTTTTGACTGCAGAGGGCTTTGGATCAGATCATTACTGCCTAATAACAGTTAAGGCAAATGGTGGAATTTATAAAGCCTTCAGGTATGAATTTAAGCAATTAGCATTGTATTAGCAGCCTACAAATGTGATTTGAAAAGAATCCCCAAAGATATTCACTGCTATCAAAATCCATTTCTTTACTCTTTCTTTCAGCTGTCTGTAAACCTTAACCAAAAAGAATGAGAATGAATGCCTTGGTCCCAAGAGGATAAGACAGGTTGGCCTTTTCGTATAATAAGGCAAAATGAAAGTACATTTGCAACACTTACATAACCTTCAGAAATGGGAACTTAACTCTCATCATTGTGATGGTGACAGCTTATATTTGAAGCAGTCCCAGGACAATTTCTTTTTATTCTTTGTATTCTCAGCTAATCACAGGGAAAACTTCCTGACTATTCGTTTTAGAATCCTGCAATAACTCTGTAACAGTAAACATTCTTAGGAGGAGTCAGAAAATTTTTTTTTTATTCCATAGAAAATGTTGAGTTACTGGCAGAATATAACTGAAAGCTCATATATTTTTCTCCAAAACTCATAATACTTTAGTTCCAAACTACTTCCATAATGCTTCCTGCACCCTTTCTCTTGACAGGCCTTTGTGACATCTCTTACTGCTCAGTGTCAGCTGCCCTTTTGGTTAAGAAATTGATGTACCTGTAACAGTGAAGTTTTGCCCCTAGAGAAGGGTGACATTCAGGCATAGCTAACCTCTATTACCCAGCAGTCCACACAATTGCATGGGGTTTTAGCTCTGAGATATTTTTTCTTTTTTTTTTCCCTTCAAAAAAATCAAAATTATTTACAGAACCATAACATAGTAACAAAAAAACAAACAAACAAAAAAAACCCAACACCCCCCCCCAAACCTCCCAGACCTAATAACTTTTGAACCTCCATGGGCTGCAGTGGGACAACCCACATCACTATGGTCCTCTCCATGGGCTGCAGGGGAATCCCTGCTCCAGCCCCTGGAGCACCTCCTCACCTCCTTCTTCACTGACCTTGGTGTCGGCAGGGCTGTTTCTCTCACTCCTCTCTCACAGCTGCTGCACAGCGCTTTCTTATCCTTTCTTAAATATATTATCACAGAGGCACCACCAGCATCACTGGCTGGCTCAGCAGTGTCCTGCGGCAGGTCCGTTTTGGAGCCAGAAGAAACTGTCTCTGTCCAACATGGGGGCAGCTCCTGGTGTCTTCTCACAGAAGCCACCCCTGCAGTCCCCCCCTGCTACCACGACCTTGACATGTAAACCAAATACAACAGCTTTGAATTAATTAAAACCCAGCTCTTGTCCCTTGAAGTCAGTGATAAATCTTCTCTGAGAAAGCAGCTGAAGACCAAGGAGGCAGCTATTATAGGTGTAAAATATAACTCTAAATGTGAGATGGAGAAAAAGAAAGTGGTCACTGAGTGACCAATGCACTACTGTCCAAATCACTGCTATAGTAATTGCAACTATGATATTTCATTTAAAGTTTAAATAACTTGACATTATACAGTATAAATTCTTCACTGTAAGAATTGAAAACAGTGTTGGAGATAAAAAGATGCTTCTGGAAATATTATTAAATTATTGCTGCGTATTCATTGTTGATGTAATTGAGCAATTGTTGACAAAAAGTAGCTGCTGCAATGTTGATCTCATCCTTCAGTCTCTCCTGAAGGGATGGGAGTTGAGAATGTGAATGATTAGTCTTTTCTAAATTGTTACTGTAACATGGCCTTATCCATGGCTGCAGTCCCTCCAGGGGTGCACCTGCTCTGTCGTGGGCTTATCCATGGCCACATGCTTTGAGGTGCTTCAGCATCACCTCATGCACA
>NW_009232826.1:2638-3085 GCF_000690835.1 Fulmarus glacialis
CGCGAGCCACAGATGCTTCGATGTGTACCTTCTCCAGCGTGGACTTATCCTTGGGCCACAATCCCTTCAGAGGAATACCTGCTGTGGCACAGACATAACCATGGCCACAGACGCTTTGAGATTTACCTGCTCTGGCGTGGGCTTATCCACACTCACAGATGCTTCAGGGTCAGAGTCCGTTTGACTCCAGTTCACACTGCAGTTCCAGCCTGTCCAGTACAGCAGCACAGAAACAGCAGCAATGCCCTGGCCATCTGCCAGCCCAGGCACATCCCCATTTCTGTTATCAAAATGTTCCCAGGCACAGCAGAGTAAGATGATCAGCAGTACAGCAGTACACCAAGCAGCGAAAGCAAAAAGCAGCCACTAATGAGCACTAGACTCTAACATACAGTAAGGCAAGCATCATGGCAAGCACAGAAGTCTGCCCATTAATAGCTAAACAGC
>NW_009232827.1:0-23835 GCF_000690835.1 Fulmarus glacialis
TTGCTAATGTATTTATAGAAACATTTTGTGTTGTCTTTTATGGCAGTAGTCAGGTTAAGTTCTAGTTAGGCTTTGGCCCTTCTAATTTTCTCCCTGCCTAACCTCACGACATCCTTCTAGTCCTCCTGAGTTGCCTGCCCATTCTTCCAAAGGTCATAAACCCTCCTTTTTTTTCCCCTGAGTTCCAGCAAAAGCTCTCTGCTCACCCAGTCTTCACCGCTGGCTCATCTTTTGGCACACGGGAATGGCCTGCTCCTGTGCCTTTAAGATTTCCTTCTTGAAGAATGTCCAGCCTTCCTTTGCTTTTCAGGACTGCCTCCCAAGAGACTCTCAACCAGGCTCCTAACTAGGCAAAAGTCTGCCCTCCAGAAGTCCAAGGTAGCAGTTCCCTTCCTTACCTCTCCGAGAATCAAGAACTCTATCATTTTGAGATTGCTATGCCCAGGACGGCCTCCAGCCATCATATCACCCACAAGTCCTTCTCTGTTCACAAACAACAGATCCAGTGGGGTGCCTTCCCTAGTTGGCTCACTCACCAGCTGTGTCAGAAAGATATCCTCCACATGCTCCAGGAACCTCCTAGACTGTTTCCCTTCCGCTGTATTGTATTTCCAGAAGACATCTGGTAAGTTGAAGTCCCCCACAAGAACGAGGACTAGCGCTTGTGAGACTTCTCCCAGCTGCTTCTGGAATATTTCGTCTGCCTCTTCATCTTGGTTGGGTGGTCTATAACAGACTCTTACCATGCTATCTGCCTTGTTGGCCTTCCCCCTGATTCTCACCCATAAACACTCAACCCTACTGTCACCATCATCAAGCTCTAGACAGTCAAAACACTCCCTAACATACAGGGCTACCCCACTGCCTCTCCTTCCTTGCCTATCCCTTCTGAAGAGTTTATAGGCATCCATTGCAGCACTCCAGTTGTGCGAGTCATCCCACCATGTTTCCGTCATGGCAACTCTATCATAGTTTTCCTGCTGCACAATGGCTTCCGGCTCCTCCTGTTTGTTGCCCCTGCTGCGTGCATTGGTGTAGATGCAGTTCAGTTGGCCTATTGATCCTACCACCTTTTTTGGGGGAGAAGCCCTAATTCCTACGTGACCATTCTCAGGCGCTTCCATGGTTTCTAACACATCCATAACCCTGCATCTTTGGTACCACAAGGATCTCCATCCCCTACCTCCACTGAGACGGCAGACCGAAGGACCTCACTAGCACACCGTCCCTCAAACATTGGCGTGCCACTCCCAGGCTTACCTCTAGCAAGCCTGGTTTTATCCCTTCCCCCCCTTCAAATCTAGTTTAAAGCTCTTTCAATGAGCCCTGCTAACTCCTGTGCAAAGATCCTTTTACCCCTTTGAGACAGGTGTACCCTGTCTGTCGCCAGCAGGCCTGGTGTCATGTAGACTGACCCATGACCAAAAAACCCAAAATTCTGCTGAATTTTCTGCTCAGAGCCAGGTATTGATCTGCTGGCTCTTCCTGTTTCTTCCCTGTCTTTCCTCAGGATGAGAACCAGTATTATATACTCATTGTGATTTAGGTCTACTGGTTAACACAAGTCATTACATATCATTGCAATATCTTCCAAGATCTTTTACATAGACAAGCTTATGTTTCTTCATGTCTAAAATTCTGCTGAATTTTCTGCTCAGAGCCAGGTATTGATCTGCTGGCTCTTCCTGTTTCTTCCCTGTCTTTCCTCAGGATGAGAACCAGTATTATATACTCATTGTGATTTAGGTCTACTGGTTAACACAAGTCATTACATATCATTGCAATATCTTCCAAGATCTTTTACATAGACAAGCTTATGTTTCTTCATGTCTTTGAAGTTCTATTCAAATCCTTAGGGTTAAATATGGGTAACATAAATATTTGCACATATAGATGTTGTCATTTACTACCCATAAGGCCAAAGAATCTCTGAAGTCCTGCTTTAAAAATAATTTACAGTAACTTCATTTCCCCAAGAATGTTTTGTTTGATTACAAGCCTTCATAATATATCAACCATAATTTTTATACATTTGAGTCTGTAGAATTGATACTCATTTCTCAGCCACTACACTTGAAAAAATAAGTTCTATAATCAGATCATGCAGGGAGGGAGGGGAGCGCGTGCGAAACAAGCAACTTTCCCAGACAATCTCAAACAGAACTAAGTATTAAGCAGAAGCCAAGATAAGCTGAACGCAATTTAACTAGCTAGCTGTGGCTTTTGAGACACAACACACTTTGTGTTATTTATAAAAACACCTAGGCATCTTGTTCTTCAGACACAATGAGATTTGCTCTTAATCCACATCTGAGGCAAAGAATAACCAAGTGCATGAGTCTTCTTCCTCTGTTTTCACAGAAAGCAAAGTAAGTTAGTTTCAGTGAGTGTTTAATGGGACACACGTTTTTTACCCCACATCGAAATGAACAGCAGTGCTAAAGGTGTCATAGCCCCTTTATTGGAGACAAGTAGGCTAAGCAGGTAGCTTCTTACACTGCTCAGCTCAGTTGCAATAGAACCAGTTGTCAGTCAACAACAGAGAATCTCAAAAGACTCCACAAAATCAGAATTGTCAGTGTGTTATTACAGGATACGCATCTCAGCCAGTACACACATGCACTATCTTGCTTATACTGACAGATAGCCCTTTGACACGACACAGAAGAGTATCTTTCATGGATTTGCTCTGAACTTTCCAGAAAGAGGGAAGAGTCCAGAAATGTATGGGAATAATATCCAAGACATACATCATCCACAAGGTTAGATCTGCCTTTAAGCATGTCATTCATCACTGGTTTTAAAAGTCTTTTTATAATTTGCAAGCATTAAAGCCAGTTGTAAGTTAAAGTCAAAGAAGAAAAGAAAGATGAAAATATTTCATTCAGCTGTTCATTTTCATCCAGGGTGTTTGTTAATCAATTTAAGATATCTGAAACATAAGTATTTGCAAGGAAGCTTTAAATAAGCTTACAACACACTATTCAGACCAAAGACCATTGCATCATATCAGTTCTCAATGGTTAGGTTCCTTTCCTAACCATTACTAACATTAGCATTCTACTATTTAATGTTTTATTTATTTTAAAAAACCAAATGAATCTCTTTGTGAGAGCCTCTGTAAGTTCTTATTGGGTATAACCAAAATTTACGATGCTCAGCTACTCCCAAATGGCAGCGAGGACTTCAAAGATCTGTGTTTTTTTTCCACATTTTTCAGATTGGGCTGTAGATCAGATCAGCTGGGCTCCTTTCAGTTTCAAAAGGATGTTGAAAAAGGCAACTGAAGACAGACTTCTTTAACCATCGTGAAGAGCACTTTACTGAACAAGAATTAGGTTAGACACAATACTAAAACCTGTCCATCCAAAGAGTAGAGGTTACTTAAATGTACAGAAAAGCTTCATTATTTAAACAAAAATCATCACAAGTTTATTTTCTAGAGTTTATACCACATTTCTAACAACTTTTTGTATGTTACTCAGTTGGAAAGTGACTTTAAACTGGATAGCTTCACTTTCATTTACAGGCTTTTTTGCTTACTAACAGAACAAGTGAGGTGTTTTTTTTTGTTTTCAGTAGGTGAAGATGTAAAGGCATATCCTTGAAAAAGTTAAGTTTTTAATCCCTGCTTATATTCAGAGAAATTCTTCAGTTTTTTAAAAATTCTTGATAATATCTTAAAATCATATGCTTTATGATATGAGAGATTAAGAATTGACTTTTTATAGTTGTAATAATTTATTATCTTTTTCTATTCAAAACATGACCTACTTTCAAAAGCAATTTCATAACACTGGGAGTAAGGAAAATTAATCACAGATATCCGATGCATTGTTTCAGACCAAGACATAAAACATTCCAATGCTTAGTAGGACACAAAACATTTTTTCTTCAAAACACCACTCAGAGTCAATCTAGAAACAGTGATTTTCCCACCCACATAAGCAGATAAGTAAGAACGCTCATGAATATTTTGTTTTCTCTGGGTCAGAGCCCATCCCTTTGGCTTGTTCAACTACTTTGATATACTTGTATCAGAATTAACAATTCTCTGTGCAAAGATACGCTCAGTTTAATCAGAATAGTTTTAGAAGCCATTTCTTTTATAATTAAGTCTGTAAAGAATATTTTTTAAAAAAAGACTACTACTTGGACGTTATATGTAATTATTCTTAATTGTCCTTAACCACTGTACTGTTTTAACACCATCTTTCAACAGTTCAAGGACTCCTTTGTGGGATTTAATGCTGTAAGATAGCATCCTGTGATGACTCCAACTCCACTAAGGGAAATGTACTTAAGAAATAATTCATATTGTCACATAAGCTATAGTTCTACAATTACGAGAGCAGTCACATAAAATAATCCGCAAAGTACCATGTGTTGTATCCTAGAGGTCTCTAAAATGCATAGAGACGCATCTCTATTTATTCTCTCAGTGCCCACAGTAGGCCAATGAGTAGTCCCACCAAAAGAGAAGAAATTAATTGTATAAGTAATGGTTACTCTGCCTGGCTCCTTCTGCATACTTTCTTTTGAATATTGTCCTTCAGACAGAAGGGAAGTTGGCATCCTTTTGCCAACATGGATACCTATAAAAGTTATGGAGAAACCTTCAAGTCAACTGAAAAGACATTTAAAAAAAAAAAAAAAAAAATCAAAATAATAAGAACTTTCATGGCACTTCCTCCCTGGTATTCTTCCAGTAATGTCATTGACATTAAATAAGAATGGATTTGGCATAAAACCTGTCTTATTTAACCCAAGGTAAATCAGACCTAAATTACTCAAATCAGCATGAGCAGAGAATCAAGCTGTTCAGGGAGGATCATTTTCACAATAAACCAGTCAATGAAAGATTATTGTATGGTCTAAAAAGGAAATAGGAGCAAAAGTGTCCTTTGCTTAGAGACCTGCTTTTCCAAACGAATGCGGAATATGCTTTGTAGCATGTCTTAACACGAAATTAATACCAAGATAATGTAGTTTCTATATATCGATACATCTTCATGTGACGTCAGTTAAATAAAAAGTAAATCTCTGTTGTACAATCCTGTTAATACCTTATTAAAAGACGCAGGGTAAAAAAAAGGGGTTTCTAACAACTTGGAAAAGAAAAGCCCAGTAAGGGTCCCTACAAATGGAATGGACTATTAATAACAATGAAAGTATTGTTTAGAAGCTAATTTGTCTTTTTTGTTAGTTATATAGAAGCTTACCAGACATAACTGTAACTGCAACAAAGATCTCCTGTTTTGGGAATGCAGGAAAATCTTTGACATTAAAAGCAGCCCTTACAAAATTGAGAGATTAATGTTGAGTTTTCAATTACCGTTGTAACTCATTGAGTTAAGTAGAGTGGAAGATTCAAAGCCGAGAAAGAAGTGAAGAGTAAGAACAAGGAACCTAAAGAATAGACAATCATTAAAGAGGATGGACACTGAGAATTTATAGGAATATGAGTTATGAATCAATCCACGTTAGGAAAACAAAACACACAAACTTAAATTGAGGATTTCGATATTACTCAAAAGTTTGTTGTTATTCTTTCTTCCCTTTTCTCCATTTTACTAAAATATATATATATATTGCATATATATATATTTGCATATAAATGCAAATAAAGTACTTATCTCTGATTTCCATGGGACTTCCCTTAAAACTGCTGTTTCCAAAAGCAGTTTGCTTGGGATACCTCCATCACAGAAAGGTAATTGCCATTAGACCCACTGGTGACTACTTATAAGGTGGACCATGTTTATGGAATTCACAAAGCACCATAACCAGACCCACAGTCTTTGCAATTAAAGTAACAATAATGACATTAGTAACAGTACCTTTCACATGTATATAAATGTTTTACTGGCATAGAAAGAACTGTTTCCTACCTCCTCTAGGGAGCCAAATTTCACATCTCTCTCTGAAGTACCTTGCATTGCACAAACAGGGATCCTTAGAATAGAAAAGGTCATGCTTGTGTGACCCTTTTTTTTTTTTTTTTAAAATACCTTGATGAAACTTTTAGAGATGGACAGTAAGACACATCTACTAAGCTTGTAAGCACCACAGTGCCCTGTATTCCTTTTCTTGATGCTGGAGTGTTAAGTGGGTTGTTTGCAGTTGTTGAAGTGGAAGAAATCAAACCCAACAATGAAAAGCTATACTATACACTTCAGAGAACGTGCTATATATGCCTGTTTACAGATCCAATTAATGTAGACTGAATGTCAATGTTAGAATTGCTTTTACCTTGGAATTCTGCTTATACTTTATTCTGCTGTACTATTGTAGTGACTTCTTCATTTATTAGCAATTGGTATAAATATTTGATATAGAAAAAAAGGCAAAAAAAAGTGGAAAGTAGTATTTAAATAAAAATAATATATACTTCATTGTAAGAATATTTTATATAGGCTTTTTTATAGGCTACAAAAAAAACCAGCTAGTTGAATTAAAATTTGCACTAGTAGTTTTTTGTGATAGAATATTGCCTTAAATGTCCACATGTTCTTGCCCATTATACTTCGGAGGAAAAGGGTAAAATAAAACTTGTTTAATAAAAGTGGTAGTAGACATGTTGCTTTATTCTGAATGCTTTGTGAAAAGCAATTTAGAACATAAAATTTTTTCTGTTTGTTAAATTTATGGATTCTAATGGAATAATGGTCATCAATATGGAATTATTATTGTGGGTAACATTTGCTTGTCTCTTCAAACCCCAGAAGAGTCAACTAATAGAACATCAAATTTGTACACTTTAAATGATTCCAAGATCTAACCCTCTTGGTGCTGAAGTCAACGACAGTGTTTTAAGTCTGTTCATTACCAGCTGCTTTAAAGTATTCATTTTCTAATGACTTATTTCTCAGATCTACCTGAAGTTAACATTAATATTTACATGTAAGGTGAAAGAGTGGCCTCAATTCAAAACTGGCTACATGCAAATACATAAAAATGACAGACATCTTATTTCACATTTTTCACTAAGTTTTTTGTTAAATTCTCTGGGAGGTTTCATGGCAGAGTGATATGATTAGTTCTATTAATGATACCTAATATACTACAGAAATCCTTTTATCTTCATTATATTATGCAAAGAATTGCATTCAGAAACTAAAAAGGTGTACATTTTCTAACATAGGTAATCTAAAACAAAAGCTAGGCTTCTAGCAATAGGATTATTTATAGCAGAGTCTCCTTCACAAAATGGTTGTAAGAATCAGTGAGAACTAAGACAGACAAAATGCAGCTATCTGGATAGTCAGTAGCAGGCCTGCCAGTACTATTTGTTATATATACTTATTAAACTCATCAACATTACTTTTGAAATTTGACCCTTGGTTCTCATTGGCGATGGATCATCCATACAGTCTCATACCATCTGGGATATTTGCCTTTCAAATAATGACAAACTAAATATCTTTGTCCAGCATCAACAAATCATAGTATCAATAAATTATATTTCATTGCATTAGAATAATATCACATAGCCAAGAACACACTTTTTTCTTATCCTATCATCAGATATTTTCTGAAGTAAGTTAGGATTATACAATTCATTAGTGGAATTTATGAAAATAGAAACACTGTGAAAACATTGCTTTCTAACAAAAAAACAATATAAACTGCTGCAAACTCCTAACAGTATTCTCATGACACTTATGTTCATAATACTGATAATGATTAAAAGTTACCAAAGTTTTTCTAGCTTATCCTATTGCAGATGCATTTCACATGGTGATTTAAAAAAAGTTTTCAGTATTGAAACAGTATAATCCTTGAGCTTTCTGCATTTATACTGATTTGCAAATCAAAAATAAGAAATAACCATTTACCAAACTGCCACTTTTTGAAAATTTTGAAAACTTACCTGGTTATAGTAAGTAAGGATCCTATTGTATCTGAAAACAAGCTATGTTTAATGGGGTGTTAGAATTAATACTACACAATAGTAGTGAAAAGGACAGAAAAGAAAAATCTAGCTAGATCTAACTTAGCCACATACTTCAAATACTATCTGTTTTCTGATCTTCAATACTTTTGCTGGGTATTTCAGATTGTTTTCCTCCTTACCATCAGCATGATAGTAACCCATACTTTGTCCCTGAAGAGGAATATAAAAATTAAACAATAAACCCACAGGCTTAAGACCCCTTACCCTCTGGGTTTGCTGGGCTCCTCTTGTTTCTCAGTGTTACAGACACGTATAAACAACAGAATTTCCTGCATCCTTTTCTCATCTGCACAGTACTGGGACGTGGCCAACGGGATTATTTACAGCATTAAGGCCACTCCACAGTAACTTGAAAAAGATTCTCATTTCAGGCTTTATCAAAACTAAAATCACATTTCTCCTTTAAGTACAAGTCATTTATCCAAAATAAAACTTTTTACCATATTGTTCTTGACTAAGTATTGCTTTATTCAGTTTTTATTTCTCCCTCCCTTTCTGAACTGAAGACTGTGACCCCAGTCCCTCAAATATTATTTATAAGCTTAAATTAATGATTCTAATCACAGTAGTGAAGCACAGGTACTAGTCTTTTCCAGGTTGGGTGGATTCTTATGCCACTACTTGCTCTTAGTATACCTCCTGAGTTTTAAATATCCTATAATAAGACTAGTTTTTCCCTCTGTATGACTGTATATCATCTAGCTAATACATGTATTTTCATAATTGACTCAGTAATTGGCCAGAGGTTGTTAGACATTATTATGAAAAATTGTAGTATTTTAGATTATCAGAGACATGAAAAGAACATGGTGAGGAAAGGTAAAAAAATACGGATTTTGAACAGCTCATTTCTGAAAAATGAAGTACCTTTGCATTAAAATTTAGAGGTACAGTATTAATATAGGAAGTAAGAAATACTTCTTTAAAGAATACTCAAAAATTTTTGTAACTGACATGTGACAAAGCATGACACCACTGTCCCAAGACTGATATCACAGGTCACCTAAAAGGTAGGTCCTCGAGGCATAAAACTGATATAGTCAGACACAGCTGAAATGATTTACCATAGCTCTGAAAAGCTAAATATTTCTAATTAAAAAAACCTCATCATGTACAGAATACTGACAATTCCTATGTCATGATCTCAGACTGAGAAGCCAGATTTCCTTACTCATAGGTTTAAGGAACATATCTCTACTTCCCTACTAACATCCTTGCATAGGAAACTCTGCATAGCTGAGGCTGGGAACGTACCCCCACTCCCTGGCCTAGGGGTCAAGTAGAACAACACTGAAACCTTGAGCATTTTTAGTAATTACCACCTGGGACTGCGGCCAGGATGGAAATTTACGGATGACTAAAGCCAACCATCTTGTGAACCTATAAACAGTGTCCTAAGTGAGGCCCTTTGAGCTCTCCTGGACTGCAGCGGGCTGCACCCAGCATCTCCCTCTGAGTGGGACGCCTCTCAGAGCTTGCGACCTCTTGCGTCTGTGATATTCGGAGGACCGTCGCCGAAAGCTGACGACGGGACCTGGACTGAAATCCTTCACTCCTCGAGGCTCAACCCTTCGCCCATTGAGAAAAAAATGCCTATACATTTGATGTGAATATTTCTTCACTGAACTCGAGGGGAATTTTTAACAGGTATACCTTCTGTATATATATATTTTTTTCTGTCTGTCTGTATGTGTGGACTAATAGTAACCATAATCTGTAATTAAGTCGTGATCATAGTAGACTCTACTAACACTTATTTCATAATATTAAATTAGTTATTGATTAAGTGCTGCTAAACTGTGAATGAACACTAGACTGCTGCTAAACACATATAGTCCCTAAGATATAAACCCTTAAATGATTTTTCTTTATATGTTTCATTTGTGTAGTAAGTAATAGAGTGGACCTTGCCATCGAATTCTCTTAGGTCACACCTTTATAAATCTCTATTAAAACCACTTTCTGCTAATACCTTTGATGGTGATTCTTTAAATGGCCTCTAAACCACTCATTCGTGACAAAACTATGCAAATGACATGTTTTATAAACTTCGATGAAATATATCATCAACTTTGATAAAAGAATAAAATTTAAAAAAACAAAACAAAACTAAAACCCAACAAAACCAAAAACTTTTCATACTAAATAAGCTTGTGGATTGCAACTCTTCATGATGCTAGGGAGCTACTAGAGAAAGTATTATGAGGTACTATTACGGAAAGGTAGCAAGGAACCTGACACCCCTATGATGCTAGAATTCATAAGCAATTTTAAATGTTTATTGAAAAAAAAAGTGGAATAGTTATTTTTATATTTTTACTTGCAAATATATTCTTCCTTTTTAGTCTCATTTGACCATTGACCTTTATGTTAGGCCTATCACTGTAATAATTACAGCAGATGTTGCCAACATGCAAGCTTGCTAATGCATGATCTTCACATAAGGAGCTGAGTTGTCTTCCTAGAAATCTCCAGGTATGTAAACAATTCTTAGTAAGTTAATACTAAGAACAGTCATATGCTCATCAAGAGAATGAGTCTGTGGTCATTATTTTTGTAAGAAAACTGTACTGATAAAATATGATAAAGACTGTTAGGCAGCATAAATACCCTAGAACATATGTTTTGATACATGGCGTTAGCTGTCAACTGGACTGTTGCACCCCTGACTAGTGTGGGATAAACTCCCTTCACTTTGAGTACATATGAACTTTGGCAGCATGCCTGACCTGCTTTTTCCAAGATCCACATAGAAGCATTAATAGAACATGAAAGCCAAATTTTGAATTTTTAAATGTCAGGACCCATCCCTTCGGGGTCACAAAGGAAGAGACCTGATCCTTTTCAGGATTACTGAGCTAATGAAGAAGATTATTTAATTTCTCTCAGATGAGAAAGTTAGAACAAGTCTTTTTCAGAACATAGAAGTTAACAATATTTACTATATTGATGCAATTTCCTCAGCAGATATAAGAAATTAAATCGCTTTACTGTTCAAACCAAAAACAATAAAGCACTTCAAGCAGAGATAGCAATAAATCAGGACATTCCTGTTAACTAAATTGGAAAATAGAAAGGGGTATGAAGCACTAAAATTGTAACCTTTTGAAATTGGTCTTCCCTCGAATATTTCAAAAAACACATAAATATGCCAGTTCTTCATTGTTGATGAAACTCGTTTTTAATCTTACTATTATTTCATACAATTCCACACAATTTCATACAGGTGAAGCAATAAACATCACAATGCATTTGAAAACATAAGGATAGAAGGTCATCCTTTACTGTACCTCAACCCCAGGCATGCTCCCTTAGACGATGAAAATAAATAGAAGAAAATTTGGCAGTAGAAGGTACCTTCAAGGCATGAAGGAAGAGAAGATAGGGGCAAAAAAGTCATATAATTTTTAATCTAATCTCTGCAGCAGCAAAGCCTAAACTTTCATAACAAAAAAGCAAACCTGTGAAGATACGATTAGTTACAGAAGGGATAAGTCAGTAACCAAAACCACCGAAAATGAGACACCACCAAACCGCGTGCATAGATTAGTCAGTGTGGAAAAACATGGTGCACGTTTGATACACACACTAGGAAGAAGACACAGTTAGTGTAATTATTTTCTAGAATCTCTCTCTAAAATTCAGAAATTCAGAAGAGGGATAATATTTTGTCCCTCGTTTTTTTCTAAGTTCTAGCACATACTAAACAAGCAATTATAAGAAAGCTTTGCTTCTATAGCTTTTCAATTCAGTACTATTAATTTGACATTACTAACTTAAAAACCTAAGCAGTGATCTTTGAACAAAATAATCATCACATAAACAAGGGTATTTGTCATAAAACCTTCAAAGCAGGCAACAATAGGTTACACACTGGCATAACAGGATTACATGAATAAAACCACTTCTGTATTTAACACCTCTCTCCTACCTAAGTAACTTTAAAACAGAACATAAAATTTACAAGCAACATCAAACAGCAGTATCTTGAGAAAAATTCTTAGTTTTATTCTGTCACAGTCATAAAGCGTAACAGGAAAAAGCTTATGTAGAGCTAACACTTTGCTCAGCTTGTAAGTCCAATTCTAACTGCACCTCTGCAAGTTAAATTGATTCACAGGTGCAGTTACAGCACATAAATGTAGACAATTTATCTTGTACAGGTCTGTGCTGCTGATTGAAGTTCTTTGCTTATTATCATAGAATCATAGAATCATAGAATCATTAAGGTTGGAAAAGACCTCTAAGATCATCAAGTCCAACCGTTAACACGAAGTGAAACAGGAAAAAACTATATATTACATTTGAGTGGTGTTAGGCTATTCAATACTTCACAGCACATATAGCAAAGTTGTGATAAAATTACATTTTTTCTTAAAGATTCACTGTAAATATAAGCTTCACTCTCTGTAGTTCATTACACTCTTTAGTGAAAATTAACATGTAACACCTGAAACTGGATTGCTCATTATAGATAAGTATACTTCAAGAGGCCTCAGCTTGGCAGAACTACCACTGATTCCCAACATTGATGAAATGTAAACAGAGCAGGTTATAAAATAGGTTCTAAAGCTGAAGATTTCAGTGCACTGGAACTTACTTCCACATGGTTGCAGAATTTGTATTTTATGTTTTTTTAAAAAAAAAAGAAATCAAGAGAAATCAGCTTAGTTTTTTCAACTGTTCCTGATTTTATTCCAGGTGTCTCCTGACCAGTTGATGGTTATTTTTTAAAAAAGTTATGGAATTTGCAAGAGGACAACATTCCAGCAATTTTAAGATGAGAAACAGAAGTGAAAATGCAAGAATTGTTCTACTTTTGTGATATTCATATTATTCTCTACTGAATGCCTACAGAAATGTTTCCCTTTTCCATACATTATACATAACTCAGCAAAATAGTTTCCAAATAAAATATCAATAAAAATATCATTAAAAAATTCTGGTACATCTGATGGAGAAAACACTAATATAACTTCATAATATGTATTTATGACTACAGTTTACTGTTGAAATAATGTAATGTTGAAATAGCAGCAACATACTTTAGAAGAGTTTTAAATGGAATCAAGTTAAGAATAAATTAAGCGGTTTCTTTTTTAGGAAGGAAAAAATATTGTTTCTAGTCTGATATTTCAATATGAAAAACTGAAACCAGTTGAGTCAAAGAGATATGGTTATTCTTGCTTTTCAGTGTAACCAGAGTGTACGTACAGGTTGCCTTACCAAACCTTTCATTCACTGCGCACAGGTGTGATGCTGCTGTGAATTCTAGATTTGTTCACTAATGCACTGATTAGAAAGACATGCACACGTAGATGCAAAGAAGACAGAGCTTAGCACTATTTTTCATTTCATTATCTTCAATCAAACACAAAAATCTGACTTTGCATGAATCAGTACTAATCAACACATTCCTATAAAAGAAATCAAGTAATCTCTACATATATTTCTGACAAAAAATGTGAAAGGTCCCACACTATAATAAAAATTATGAAGCTTCACATTTTTAGGGAAATACTTTTCTTGATGAATCATTCGTATGCTCAGATATCTCAGTTTGTTTTCCTCAGATATCAATAATAAAATACATATTTTTTCAAAAAAGGTTGACAAATACTGCAATGAAGTGTACGAGAAGTATGTGTATCTTCCAACATCATGTTGGGAAGGATGCAGAATGAGACGCTACTGTGCATCCTTAGAATGTGACTGCTATTCACAAGCACAGCTTTAGAAACAACCTTTTCTTTTTCCAGCTCCTATAACCTAAGAATAATAGTATCTTCCACAAGAATACCTCTGCTTTATACAAGGGATTATAACAGCAATGTGATGTGACTAGAGTTTCATCAGACCATACCCTAAAGCAGGGAAGATGTCTAAATTTGTATTATAAATACCGCCTATCCCATTCTGAAAAACTGATTATTTCCAATTTTTCACAGTAAATGAAAACTCATAATTTTCCTTTTTGATCTAAAAGTAGTTATTTCCTTTACAAGGATAGCATTACTGCAGGTACTCAATATTCAAGCAGCAACAGTGACTGCCACAAAAACTTTAATCACTGTAAATACAGTTACTGAGTTAAAAAGTTATGGTTTATTCATTTTTACAAGCAACAGTATCTCTCTGGCTGTAGGGTTGCCATTCTCAATAATGAAAACATCTTGTATCTCCAGCATTTTAAGTGACAAAATTTGGGAAGATTGGAGGTTCTATGTTATTAATAAAAAGAAT
This sequence comes from Fulmarus glacialis, assembly GCF_000690835.1. NCBI lineage: Eukaryota > Metazoa > Chordata > Aves > Procellariiformes > Procellariidae > Fulmarus > Fulmarus glacialis. The sequence goes on from NW_009232827.1 coordinate 14,201, forward strand.
GTTTTCATTTAGGTTTTTGAATATCTGGGCTTCATCTGTATCTATTTCAGAAAAGAAGCTATCATAATTAGGACTTTAAATCAGCAGATTATAAAGAACATCTGAAAGAAGATGTGTTCCTGATTTTTTCCTGTAGTCCGAAATGAAGATAAACATCAGCTGCATACAGATGTTGAAAGTTAGTATTTTAGCACTACTTGCAGGTCAACAGCAGTTAAAGAGACCATAAAAAGCATGAATGTTAAGACCTTGCTCCACACTCCTGTGATGACTTTGATTAGGTCAGTTGTCCTTACCTAGGATTAAATCAAAAGTAGAACCCAGATCACATTTATATGTCAAGCATGAGTCTGGTTTTTTGGTTTTGGATAGGATCAATGTAATTTATTTCTTGTTTTTCCTACACAAATAATAACTACAGCAATAGAATATTTTTATCTTTCTGCAGTTTTCTTTACTCAAGGCTATTCTGCACCACTAAAGCACAATCAAAAATGTACTCCTTTTGGATAATTCAGTTACCAATTTTAGTTAGTAAGTAATTTCTCAGCAGCCTAATGAGAAACACAGGAATCTCTTCATGCAAGCTTTTACTCTATTGTTTGTTAACCTACCTGTTATGGTTGCAAAAATTAATCACAGCTTCAAAACAAACATTATTAATTACCTAAGACTATCATATACAGCATAAGACAGTACCACAAAGAGATACACAAACTACTTCCAACAGTATTACTGAAGAGCACAAAAAAAAAGAAGGCATTGTTCTGGGCAGAGTGTCAGGCAAATGTCTTGAATTAAGTTGCGGTGCAAATCACTTTTCAGTTATGACAGCAGGAACAGTATTTGTAGATGTACAAACAAGCTGCAAGTACTAGAGGTAGTTGTAAAAGAGAGTTGATATTAATCTAAAGACATTAATATTGTAGTTTAAAAATACCTTCTTATTAAAAGTACTACGCACAATTTACCTGGCTCTTTCCATGTAGTCTCACAGCCATCTCTGTTAACCTTTCAAAGTTTACCTGTCAGCAATGGTCTGAACAGATGAATACCCATGAAGACAGCATGACACAGCTGAGGGTCAAGATTGTTGCAAATGTCTCGCATCTAAGATAATCCATGCTTCTTGCAGAACATCTTTTTTACAAAACTCTTCCACATAATCCCTCAGTAACAAGGACTCCCTTCGTAAACTAAGCCATTCTAACTGTACCCTTGAGAGTCCTAAAGTTAATACACGAAAGTGGCTGCTATGGATTACCCTGAGAAGTACATCCATTTCCCAGGAAATTATTAAGATTACTACTGAGTGGATTGAATTTTATTTTGAATGGCTATGTTCAATGGGAACATATCAATGGGAATCCTGAATCCAGTTTAAGCTTTATTTTCCGTATTAATGAGACTAGAGCTTTGGCCATGTTGTTTTACAACTTTTTTACTGAAATGGAAAAGGACACTGCTTATTACCTGCATTCTGGGCTTGTCAAGGACTTATGCATCTTCGTCATTTCTAAAGGAGTACTACAGACTGATGTGTATACATTAAAAATATTTACTCACTCAGGTAACACTTTCTTTTATATTTTAACTTCTTCACCTTTTTCAATAGCAAACTGCTCAGCACAATCTTGTATTGCTTCAGAGTATCCTCTCACTAATGTATTCTGCTTAATCTAATTCTTTCTTTTTATTCTTAGTGGCTTTCCATCATAATTAAGCACAGGAAATACCAGAAATGAATGGATGAACTTTCCCAATATCCAAGATCCTACCACAAATAAGCCAAAGAAATACATTCTATACTGTTTAACTTGACCCAAGTCGATGGCTAGCATTTCTCCTGAACAAGAAGAAAAGGACAGGAAAGTGTCGTGGTTTAACTCCAGCCAGCAACTAAGCCCCACACAGCCGCTCGCTTACTCCCCCCCGGTGGGATGGGGGAGAGAATCGGAAGGGTAAAAGTGAGAAAACTCGTGGGTTGAGATAAAGTCGGTTTAATAGGGAAAGCAAAAGCCGCACACGCAAGCAAAGCAAAACAAGGAATTCATTCACTGCTTCCCATCGGCAGGCAGATGTTCAGCCATCTCCAGGAAAGCAGGGCTCCATCAAGCATAACGGTTACTTGGGAAGGCAAACGCTGTAACTCCGAATGTCCCCCCCTTTCCTTTTTCTTCCCCCAGCTTTATATACTGAGCATGACGTCATATAGTATGGAATACCCCATTGGCCTGTTGGGTTAACTGTCCTGGCTGTGTTCCCTCCCAGCGTCTTGTGCACCTGGCAGAGCATGGGAAGCTGAAAAGTCCTTGACTACTGTAAGCACTACTTAGCAACAACTAAAACATTAGTGTGTTATCAACATTATTCACATACTAAATGCCAAACACAGCTATACCAACTACTAGGAAGAAAATTAACTCTATCCCAGCTGAAGCCAGGAGAGAAAGCAAGAAACAGAATAAAAACTATTTTGTAGAAACTTTGCTCATTAATGAAATTCAGACAGATAATGTGAGCAGCTACAAGGATCATTTTCAAATTTCTAAATATTAGTAACTTAATCCCTCATTCTAAATTTGGGATAGTTAAATGAAGGTGGGAATAACATATTGAAAGTGTGTGTGTGTGCAATACCACACACAAGCAAACCAACCAAATTTATGTATGAAGATATCTATAAGTAAGGATCCCTTCACCCTTACAGCAGCATCTTTATTTGTATTCTAAAAAAATTAGTTTTGTCCTACAGTGCAAGCATTCACTCAGAAAGTATTTGGTGAGACTTTTCTTTTCCTTGTTCTGCTAAATCTCCATTCTATTCCTTGCCTAAAGAAAATCAGTGCTAGGGTTGAGAGAGATCACTTTCTAACACGAAAGGAGTTCTGTTTAGCTATGTTCATATTATGTTCATAATTTAGCTATGAAGATTCATCTTTAATGATCACTAAAAACTGTGTTGTTGTAAATCAAAAACATACTTCAAAAATATGGATTTGCAATGAGAAGAAATATGCAGGCAAATTCAGATAACAGAATTAGAAACAGAAACCATCAATAAACTAATTTAGTAACTCAAGCATACTTAGGTTACTGATAAATTTATTTGTTTAAATGGGTGGTGGCTACCATTAGTCTGTCACAGTGATAAGCCTTAAATCTTTTAGTGCCTGATGAGTTCTACTGTTCTATGAACAGGGACTGAGAATTAAGGCCTGCCTAATACCTGAACATGTGATCTGTTTTTCCCTTGTCAGAGTTTGGCTAGGATCAGCATCATTTTGACTTGGCTTTAGCCAAGTCTGAATTCATCTAGTGTTAGAAGTTTAAGGTATAGTTAAAATCTTCTAGGTAATACAGTCTTGAAAAATGTTGAAATAAATTAATTACAAAAATTCTTATGGAAATGTTAAAGGAGATTTGTTATCATATCTGTACATCTAGAGCTTTTATCTACAAAGATCAAAGGATCTGTATTAAAAATGTTAAAATTTTTTGCTGATGATATGTCTCTGAAGACATAGAAAAACTCAATATACAACTTCTATTGCACCTTCCTGCCCAATTGTTTCTTTTTCTTCTCTCCGCTCACACTCCAAGAGAGCAATTAAAGACAGAAAGGTGGTAAGAAAGGAAAATACAAGAAGTTTTAAAAACAAAAAATTACTGTTATACCTGTCTGATATTTTGATGTATTATGTGATGTATTGTAGCAAGTTAATTTACCACAATGAAAAGATTTAGTGACAACAGGAACGTCTTATTGATTACAAATCAAAACTATTCAAGTATTTATCTTTTTAAGCTGAAGTAAGCAAATTGAAATGTATACAGCATTGTGAAGGGATGCTGGCATGAAGTGAAGCGGAAATTGTCGTTTGACTTCTCAAATAAGCAAACCAAGAAACATTCCAAATAAGTGCTAATTTTGTCTAATGTACGTGGCATTTAGAAAAGCAACTACAATTCTGCTCTCAGAACACTGGATGTAATAACTTTTTTCTTAAGAAAAAGAAAAAATGCCACTTTCTGTTAAATTGTCAGTACTTGCTTTTATTCGGCGGGCAGTAAGAATTACTGCTGACGAAGGCAAGTGTAAAAATTCCACTATTTCGCTTTGGCTAAATATATCTGTTGGCAACACTGAACTTGAGTGATCTAGTTGTCAACAGTCCCATGACTAAAAGAACAGATTTAAGAGACAGATAGATCATTTCCTTTTCCATTGGTTTTTTTTCATATGCATATATTTTCTATGCAGTGGGATTACATTTTCTCTATATCTGTGGCTGAATTTGAATCCATTAAGGTCAATCTGAAGAAGTTAACTTGTCAGTTTAAATTATGTGTGGTTTTAGCCTTGTCTTTATTCACAAGTAAGTGCAGTGTTCTGTTATGTATCTCGTGACGAAATTATCTCTCCAATGCAGAAAAAAACCCCACACTTATGCATATGACCGTGGATATATTTTAGTTAAAATTAATTTTATAGCCTGGCTACAAAGTATTTTAATTTATATGAAAAGATAAATTAGATGGCAAGGTGATATTCACTGAAATAGGAGATAAAACCTACTACCAGCTGATTACCATTTCTAAAGGTTGTGTGTATAAATAAAAGGAGAATATACAAGTATGTAAGGCAGAGATAATTCAAATGAATCAAAAAGATTCACAATCCTGATATTAATATGCTTTCATACTCAAAAAGGCACTCATGAAATAATAAAAACACCTTATCTTTGGCATGAGCTTTTTCTTCCTTGTTGGCTTTACCAAATGTTAAATTCTAAGAGGAGTGACATCAGGTTATTTAAAATCAACCACATGCTTTTGGCTTTACACTGTTCTTCTTCATGTGCACCAAGATCTGACACCTGACTAATAATCCATGAATTCTGTTTTATAAATCTAAATGAAATTGTAATTTGACCTGTTAGTCCTTAGTTATTAATTTTTCCAGTTTGAACATCACATATAGTTAGAACATATCTTATATGTGCACAGGTGGCTTGTGCCCTCCAAGGCCAAGGTATACCATTTCCACATTAAAGATAGGATACCACTTGCAGAGCACATTTACCTTACTTTATCTCATCTAAAAGATTATTATCTTCTAAAGCTTGAAGTTCTGAGCAATATGTGGAAATGGCTCTACAAGATTTAATTAGCAAGCAGAAGGATAGAGAAACTGGAAAAACTACTTTCAGCAGATTATAAATTGTTAGATGTCTGATTTTCATGATGAGTGAGAACACCTGCATTGGTATTAGCTTTTACTGCATTTCCTGCTGTGGCTGTCTTTGGGCAGCTGTGGGGAGACTCAGCCAATTGTAGATCCTTTCTGGCAGTGAAGGTAGAACTGCCAAAGGTGCCTGGCCTGAGTGCCTTGCACTTAGAGCCCTAGATTTCTCCACGAGGACAGAAAATTACTTCCTTCCAATTCTCTCACAGTCACTTAATATTCCCCTTAGTTCTCTCTGACTTGTGCAGTATCTCTAGATGAAACCAAGGAGATATATGACAAAATTTCCTCTCCTAAAGTTCATTCCATGTTTTTTTATATAAGGCTGAGCACACAGTTTATTTGTACTAGTATGGTTTACTAGCGTATAATATTTCATTGGAGGTATGTTTGATTAAACTAAAAATCTCATAGAATCATAGAATAGTTTGGATTGGAAGGGACCTTTAAAGGTCATGTAGTCCAACCCACCCTGCCGTGGGCAGGAACATCTTCAACTAGAGCAGGTTGCTCAGAGCCCCGTCCAACCTGACCTTGAAAGTTTCCAGGGATGGGGCACCTACCACCTTGCTGGGCAACCTGTTCCAGTCTTTCACCACCCTCATTGTAAAAAATGTCTTCCTTATATCTGGTCCAAATCTACCCTCTTTTAGTTTAAAACCATTCCCCCTTGTCCTGTCACAACAGGCCCTGCTAAAAAGTCTGTCCCCATCTTTCTTATAAGCCCCCTTTAAGTACTGAAAGGTTGCAATAAGGTCTCCCTGATGCCTTCTCTTCTCCAGGGTGAAAAATTTTCTTTGCCAGTTGAAAACTAGATTTAACTGAAGTCAGAAAGAACATTGACAGGAACCTTTTAACTTCTAACTAAGGCTAAAAAGCAGAAAAGTTTATGAGTATGCTGATATTTTATGCCACAAAGGAATCACTCTCAACCAGTGCCAACAGCTGCAACTTGAAAGGTAGAATTGATGTAGTTTGTCATCTTAACATACTTCTCTTCACTTGAGGAAAGTGGATAATGTACAGAACCAAAGAAGTGGTGATAGCTTGCTCCTACTTTGCCTAAGTATAATATTTTTAATGTTTGAAGGCACTGAACAATTTTGCATTTTGCCAATTAGATTTCCCATTCAAGTTCTCCTCTAAGCCTTGTTAGATACATGATCACCTAAATATATGAAAGAAGCAAGATCTTTGGGAGAGGTAACATATCTTAGAAAAACTTGCCCAAAAATATGACTTTTTTTTGCAACAGTGTAAAAATGTCTAATACAAAATGTTAACTACCTGTGCAAATATTGTCTTTCTTACTCAATATTTATGCATTTATGTATTCTATAATTCTCCTAATATATCTATGATGTGTCAATTGCTATACTAACATAACTAAATACACAAACAAATTGAGGTTGGTAAAAGTCAACAGAATACAACTAAGAAAGAGAATAGGTTATCTAATATTAAATAGCATAAGGTTATAATCAGGCTTTCTGTATGTGTTTCCTGAAGTAGACTACAACTAAAGTTAGAAGTTATTCTGGTATCTCTTTTTTTCCCTATGAGCACATAACCACAGTTAGCTCAGATTTTTTTCTGCTAATAATATTAATATTCTAGAATAGGAGAAATGGAGAATTTTAATAGAAACATCTAATAAAGCAGTTTAAAGAACATTTACATTATCTATATGAAATTGTGCCGAAATCAAGAAAATCTTTGCTTAAATGAAATCTTTTGCATATACTATGATACAAATAATTTGCAAGCTTGCAAAGCTGAACTGTATTGAGTTATGGAAACAACTAGGATTTTTGAAAATATCTTTGTATTTATATTATTGTTTATATAATATTTTAAATAACTATTTTCTTACCTATTTATCTTTATTTGTTTCTTCTGATAGTGTACAAATCTTCTCTAGGAAATACTTGCTTCTGGAGCAATAATTGCGCTGCAGAAGTCATTGTTTATAAATCTATTAAGATACGAAACTTCAGATTCAGATTCTGACAAAGAAACCTTGACTATAGTTACACTAAAATGATGGCTTTTGTCACTATGGCAAAATACAAAGAAAAAAAATTTGTAAATGGATTTTTTTTTCCATTTTTCCCAATAAAACTCAGCAGCAAAAATGTTCTGGGACAATTCTCAGCACATGTGCTATCATTTCCAAACATATGAAAAACATCAGTTCTGCCACCTTTTGAAGACTGGACATACATTACACACATATTAGTGTTTTCAGATATTTTTTGCTCAATTATATGGCTACATTCTGGGAGGGATACATGTTTCCAGGTATTTAGAAACATACTATGTTTCAACTTTACTCCATGTGGCTCCTGCATGGGAAAAGATTAAATCAGCTCCTATATCAGTTTTATTAAAACTTTTAATGGTCTAGTTAAGAGAGTCCTTACCAGTAGGTTATTCTGATTGGAGCTGACTAGTGAAGCTGAGACAATGGTACAGGCACTTGGGCTTAAGAATAACCTGTTTCAAATGAAGGGTACCAAGGAAATATTGATAAACAGTTAAGTAACTTTGTAAATTATTTACCCATGATGATGTTTACAAGACCTAAAAATAAGTAACAAGCAATGTTTTGTTGTTCTGTGGAACACTAAGTACCTTATGCACTGTGAGTCAGACTACAGTATCCAAATTCAACACTACTGTGTGATCATATAAAGCTTTTGTACTGTTAAAATAAGCTTAAAAATCAAATCACATATAATGAATAAGCCACAGGTCTTGCCTGGTTCGTTTCCAGAAATGAACGCTGCGAGCAGGCCCTGAAGAGTGAAGATGAACAACCTTATTCACCGAATTCCACCCAGCCTGAACCTGCTGTGAGACTGGGACAATACAGAGGTATTTGAATAATAATTCAACCTGTGTTGTAAAGCATAATAGTTATTGAAACCATTTCAGCAGAATTTGGCTAACTCATATCATGCACATGTATGAAATGGTAGATATCAGTTCTTCATCCACAGATCTCGGCAAAAAAAACCCCAAACAAATCTCTACAAAGCAGATTTCAACAAAAGTAAAAGTATCATTATTCTCATCTTCCCCTAGAGAAATTAGGTGTAAAGTTATTTGACTTTATCATGCTTACTTAATAGCAGAACCATGAAAAAAAGAAAATAATGTCCTGAGCATCAATGCAGTAGTACTAACCGGTCTATAACACCTCCCTCATGGTTAAATTTCACCTGCTCTTTGAATCGATACTAATATATTCATTATGAGACTGTAACATTTCTTTTGGACATCCTGTGCCTTGATGAATAGTCCTGTGGGTAGGACTTTTTACTGCTAATATTCTCTGAATACAGTTTCGTGCAAGGTGTCAGGGTACCACAGGGGCTGGAGGGGGGCGGGGGCTCCCCACAGGTCCTCCTCCTGCCAGGAGCAGGGCAGCCGGGGTACCAGGGCAGCCCCAGCGCCGGGCATGGGGCACCTCCCTGGGGACGGGGATGGAGATGGGCTGAGGCTAGGACGTGGGCCTGGCTCTGGGGGCCTATGGCCAGGCAGGATCAGACTGTGGGGAGATGGAGACTGGCCTGGCTGGGGCGTCGCTGGGGCAGGGGCCCCAGTGGGGTGCTGGGCTGTGGGCAGGGTGGGGGGAGCCCCAGGGCTGGGCAGGGACAGGCAGGGCTGGCGGTGCCTCAAGGCCATGACACAAAGCATCGAATGTGGTCATTTTTCCCAATTCAGTCAATATCGGATATTTTAAAACAAATCAATATAAACCAAAAATGTATTTCAGAAGTCAACTTCATTACATATATGAATTTAAAAGGATATAATTATCTTTGACACCTTTAATAGTTTTCTTTCATCATCATACCTTGATACTTGGCCATGACTTCATACCTGCATGCAGGGACATGAAATTCAAAGCTAGACTTTGAATAGCTCATACTCATACGATGAATCCAGTGTCTTAAATCATTTATGCTATGCTCTTTGCCCATTTTTCCCACATCTGACTTTGATTTTTTGTTTCACCGCCTTCTTGGCTTCTCTACCAGCACTTTTCTCCCCATAACTTCTCTCATTAATTGCTGCGTGACCCTCTGCTGTGGGATTCAGCCGTCCGAGATCCACAGCCCTAGTTTGTATGGCCCCTCCACCTGACCTTGGCTCCAGTTCACTGAGAAAACTCTTGTTTAGGTGTGAGAAAGCAGGCGAGCTAAAATTAGGCAAGATAAGGAAAGTAAAAACAGATGGAAGTGCAACCGCTGAAGCAGCAACAGTTAACAGCTCCAGGACTCAAAGGGAAAAGTGCTGATGTAGAACTGTAGGACCTTTCCCCCCTGCCAGCTCCAGGGAACTGGAAGACAGCAACTCAGCAGCAGCAGCAGCAGCAGCA
>NW_009232827.1:23857-26544 GCF_000690835.1 Fulmarus glacialis
GGCAGGTCAGCCCATCTGGACGAGCCTGGCCCTTCCCCAGCCAAGCGACAGCTTGCCTGGCCCGCGAGGACTCAGCTGCTCTCAAAGCGATGGCGAGCACCTTTAGTATCTAACCTAGGAGCTTGCTAGTCCTAGCCCGTTGTCACATGTATTATCCAACAAACAATCCCTTCATATCCCTCAGTTGTACCTTGCTACAGAGATAAAAATATAGAGGAAAAATTTAGAAAGGATAAAATGAGAGCACTTAATGTCTTTATGTAGACTTCTCAAAATTCAAAATTAGTGACTGAAAAAGTAAAGACATTGTATTCATTTTCAAAGTAGTCCCATTTTTAGAATTTAAGCCACCCTTTTCTATGCACCCATGAAATGTTAATTAAGACAGCACTTTTCCATCAACAGTTTTGTTGCTGATACGCATTTTCAATGAAAAATGTTTTGCTGCAAATTCCTACCTTGTTCTTTGTATTTGGACTTGGTGTGGGTCTTCCATTAAAATAAAGCAGATTAAGGCATGATAGCTCAACAAAACTGAAGTTTTTAGAAACCGTGTATTCATCTAACAACACTATGGAAGAATCCATATAGAAATCAATTTTCAGCACCCAAGTTCTCAATGTAAGCAGCTAATAAAAGTACATCTAAGTGAGCATGGAGTGACACAAACCATTCTGATGAAATCCTGTTAAGAAATTCCTGCAGGTATCTGGAAACATAAGATTCTCAGAATATCTGAATTCTTGCAAATTTATGTTAGCACACTATTTCCCTTCCTTGAAATGAAGACCCTAAGACACAGTGACTGTGACTTCTCAGAAAGAAAGTCTCTGGTATAGCAGGTTATTAAATTCTGTCCTTTAAATCCTTCTCCAGACTTTACCTGGGACCCTGCCTCTCACATTTTCCTTGATGTTCATGGATATTTCAAATTCATCCATATTGTATTATGAGGCTTAATGATAAAACTATTCTTATAAAGACAGATGCTATTACAAATATACAAAACTATACTTTATAAGCAATGATATGAGGGGAAATCTAGTATGTGGGATAAAGGAATGACAGAAATTACAAAAACTTTATTTTGTGTAATGTGTCAACTTCTCCCACATTCCCTTTTCACTGTGTAAGAACTTAAACTCCTTAATGCTTTATTTTTATTTTTTTTTCCATATTGTATGGGTATAATGCAGAGGATAGCTATGAATCATACATAATATTGACTTATTCAACTCAAAGCCAAAGTAAATCATCCCAGTGCGAGATCTTTAATTATATGTGTAGTTTATATGTTCATATTCTTCAGAGCTAATGTTCTGAACAATGTAAATTTTCTCTCACGAGACTTCTGAATGGAAGGAATTAAAGTGTGCTTTACAAACATTAGATCCGACAACACCCTTATGATAGTAATATTTTTATTTCTCTTTGCAGATGAAGTAAATGCATACAATGTATGTCACACAGGAAGTAAATGACGTAGACGACATGGAATTCAGAATCCTAGACTCTGTCAGATTAGAATCTTTTAAAAAAAGTGCACAAACCCAATTCTTAGATATAGGAGAAAAAGAGTGCCAAAACAAGCAAATAAATTTGAAGGAGAATAAATAAAAATGCTGGGAGTTATTTTTTTTAAATTCAAAAAGATTGTATGATTGCCTACCAGAACATAATGTTTTCAGATCAACAAAAGCAGAATAATTTCTCACATGGGTGGAAGAATCAGAACAGAATAACAGCAACCCTCAAAAATATTTTTACCAGATATCTCATTTAGTCCCTATTATGTTAGCTCTTCCAGTTTCTGCTGCTGCTAATAATCACAGGATGCTGACATGTGTACAACTAGTTTCTGCCAATCCAAGCAAACTGTAGTAAGCATGCTGTAATTTACAGTCCCGAGATGTTGACAGACTGGTTCACAAGCCAACTAAACATTACTTTCTTTTGCAGCTTCAAAGCCAGAAAGGAGGACATAGAGTTCTGTGAAAATCAGTGAGATGCTGGAAAGCTAAGGCCTAAGCTAAGCTGTTCCTTACAAAGATCCTGGCCATCATTCCAGAGGGGATATCACAGATCTAACTTCAACAAAACATCTGGCAACAGAGTTGTTTTCTACATAGGCTGTAAAAAATAGGCTGAGAAAGTTTTTCTTAGGGGCCTCAGCCTGGCGTCCAGTTGTGTGTCGTTTTTGTGCACTACCCGTTACGTAAACCAGTAATATTTTATTCATATATATTGTATTGTCTATCTAATTCTGTACCTTGTACAGGTATTTTCCTGACAAGATAAGTGTGTCCTTTTGAAATTTTGGTATTTGGAAAATACAAATTTATTTAAATACAGCATTTAGAAAATCCTTCTGTAATTACACTTCTGTCAATTACATGAGGTTGGAATCCTAAAAATCTCTCCAGTTGCTATTGAAACTCTTGTTTGGCAAATGCTGAATTTTTGCATGTGTAATTGTGTTTCAAAACCCAAAAAGGATGGATAACATGTTAATATTTTCAGATTACTTTAAAGAGAAATAAATCTTACTTTTGAACCATGGCAAAACATTAACCTTAATTCTAAGCCTCTAACCTCAGGACAATGTGAGATAACAAAGCTAGGACAGAGCAAAGGTCATCACAGACTGGACGCCTACTGACGGAAAATGTCTGGCTCTAGAAGAAAAT
>NW_009232828.1:0-331 GCF_000690835.1 Fulmarus glacialis
TGGGTAACGCCTGGGTTTCGGTGGCATGTCGGCAGCTGGTCCTCATCTCCTCGATGGCTTGAGCCCACCCTGCCAGAGTTTTGAAATCCGCTCTTACCTTGTAGACCCAAGGCTGCGAGCCTTTGATTCATTTATCATATTTCTCTCATCTTTCTCGAAATGGGACTATAAACTCTTACCTGCCCTTGAAAACATAATATTCATTTTCAAATAATAAGAAACCGCTTAGTACTTTTGTTACCCTTCTTTTCATCCCACCTAGCAGCGTATGTGGGAGGCAGCACGTTCCCGAGCCCCTCACGTGTGGCTGCCATCAGATGATGGATGTCAC
>NW_009232828.1:463-798 GCF_000690835.1 Fulmarus glacialis
CTGCTGAAATGGCACTAGATGGAGCAATAGACAAAATATTGTATTTCTGCTGCCTTCAGCCCGGGCCTGGAGGGGCTGCTCCGAGGATGCTCCGTCCTCTCAGTCCAGACCGGGAAAGACAAACTCCCAAACCTCTGAGCTGGCTTTTTCCCCTGCAAATAGGTACGTGCTGCAAAAAGGGGGAGACACCGTGAGAGATTTCTAGGAAATGAGCTCACGGCCCATCTCACCCCTGCTGATAACTGCCCTCCCCCCTGGCAAAAGCGGGGCCGAGTGGCCCCTCCACGCCAAGCCGTGGGGATGGGATGGGGCTCCGGGGGCGCAGCTTGGCCCCG
>NW_009232828.1:900-1601 GCF_000690835.1 Fulmarus glacialis
GCAAATAAATCTGCCTTTGCCGCCGAGACGTTCGTCTCTTCTAAGAATATTAAATTCTGCCCATAGTCACCGAGCTGCTGATGGGGCGTTTTCTGGGTGATAAACCAAGAGGTGCTGATTTTCTCTGGCACCCGTGTGGGTGAGACTGAGGGAGGAAAGAGAAAGCAGAATTTATTGTGTTTCGTATCCTGTGCTTCGACTCAGACCCGAGAAAGCTGCTGGTCATCGGTTTTGCCTCTCCCCCAGCGTTAAGCCTCAAGAGGCTCGTCCCAGCACCCAGTCCCCCCCCCGCTTTGGGAGGCAGCGGGCAGGAGCTGCGAGCCGAGCCAAGGCACGTCCCCACCGCCTGGGAACGGCCCGCTAATTTAATTAACCGCGGAGGTTGTGTTCCCCAGTTGCGTGGGGCTCTGTGTGCACATCGGGCTCGAGGTGGTCTGCTCCCTGCTTGTGCTTCGAAAGCGGCCACGGCCCCGTTTCGGAGGCTGACGGGCATTTCTTGCCCCGCTCTCCCCATGCCCGCATCCCCCCGGGGCTCCTGGCCCCGCTCCGGCCCTGCCGGAGGGAGCGGGGTCTTCCCCTGTGCCACGGGCTGAAGATACCTGATATTACAGCACAAGAAATGAGTTAACCTTTAACAAAAGCTAACTGCAACATTTAAAGTAGCCTGGACAATTTTAGCAAATTACTGCAATTATTTTATC
>NW_009232828.1:1709-6599 GCF_000690835.1 Fulmarus glacialis
GTGATGTTTTTGCCACCCCACGGGGGCAGGCCCTGAGCACAAGGCAGCCTTTTGTCCGGGCCTGCCCGATCGCGGGGACCGCACATTTCGCCACGGACCCAGCGTTTTCATTCCTCGCATATCTTGCAGCTGATGTCAGGACGGCGCAGGGGCGGCTGCGGGGGCCGTCGTGCTCCGGGGGGGCACAGCGTGGCCGCGTCTCCGTGTGTTCCCCCCTTAAAATTTCTGGATATTTTCTTCCAAGCCTGGTGCCCCAGGGAGGCATCGCTCCCGCGCCTTGGCAGCTCGCAAGCGGTGGGAGGAACAATTTGGGATCATCTGGTTTTCGGCAAGGAGGGGGGGGAGGCGCCGGGCCCTTGTGTTGTATCTGGCGCGGGTATCGACACCAAACCACGCGCAGAAGGTGGCTGGCTGGGGTGAGAGGGTCTCGCGTGGCTCTGGCCGGGTCCGGCACCAGCGAGGTCGGCCAGGGCACGGAGGAGAGCTGGGGGCGAAGCGGGGACAGACACAGCCCCGGGGGGCTGGGGGCTCCGCTCCCCCAGGGGTCCGCACCCCGCTGCAGCCCCTGCACGGTGCCGTGCCGTGTGGTTGTACGGTTGCTTCAAAACCAGCGTTTGCTGTGGAGCTGGAGCCTGGACGAGGTGGATGAGGTCTCCAGGCATGGGGCATAGAATCATAGAACGGTTTGGGTTGGAAGGGACCTTTAAAGGTCATCCAGTCCAACCCCCTGCAATGAGCAGGGACATCTTCAACCAGATCAGGTTGCTCAGAGCCCCGTCCAACCTGACCTTGAATGTTTCCAGGCATCCAGGGCCCCCTTCTCCCCAGGATGGACCTTGGGTGGAGCTGGCTGTTGTTCCTCTGGCATCTCCCCTTTGGCACCACCATTCCACCTTCCCATCCCCGTTCTGCCACCAAAGCGCTCGGTGTCCAGCATCGCGCTCAGGCAATCCTGCCATCCCCAGGGACACCCGATGGGCGCATGTGGGTCGGGGGACGACGTCTGGGTGGCAGAGAGCTTTCTCTAAAGGTTATCAATAAACTAGAGGGAAAAACAGAGAATCACTGCAAGTCATCCCGTTTGCAGTCCCAGTATGGGTGCTAAGGGCTACACAGCGTGACGTGGTTCTCCATGACCATGGAGGTGCTTCGGATGAGACTGTCGAGTCCCTGCTCCCGCCTTGCAGCAAAAGAAAGGGACACGCTAGAAATGGCCATAAGGAGAGTGGAAAAATCCTGTTCAGCTGAGTCTCTCATCATTCTTTCCCCTCACAGATGATCAGCTCCAAGATGGTGAGCCCGTCATGATCATTAGATTAATTTCTTTCCTTGCTGTGACTTAATTGTCTCCATTTGCATTGTACAGTGCTCGCACTGGGGATGTATTTTTGCTTGCCTATATTTAGTTTGATCTCTATCATGATATCGAAATATATAAATTAAGGCTGGCTCTTGGCACTTCGTGGCACTGAGATCCCGCAGATGATTTTCTATCGGTTTTGTGCCATCCGGTACTTGGACAGCGTGATGCTGGGCACTGGGCGATGCCGAGGGCAGCGCCGAACCGTCCGCGGTCCCTCGGGGTCCGCGTGAGCGGAGGGGCTGCTCCGGGGGGTCACCCCGTGGGAGCTGCTCCTCCCGGGGAGACGGTTGGAGGGGAAAAGAAGAAATATGAGGCAAAGGAAAGAAAACATTCTGGGGTTGTACGCATTACTTAGCCTGGGCTGCAGGGACGGGGACGTGAGGGGAAGGGGGACATGGAGGGAGGCAGGGGAAAAGCAGCGAAGTCCGTGCTTCCTCGCTGCAGCTTGCCCCCAAAATAACGTGCCCTGTCCCCGAATTGCACCATGGTGAGCTCGATATCCCGAGGGATCCCGCAGGCGGGAGGAGGCAGGCGCTTCCCAAAGCCCTGCTGATCCTTAGCAGAAAATCTCCCACGTTTATTATGTTGAAGCCAGAAAGTTCCCCTCCCTCTGGGAAGCGGCGAGAGTCGGAGCGGAAATTCCTCTCCGCAAGCGTGGCTCCAGCAGTGGCGGGGAAAAAAAACCTCAGTGAAAATTGTCACAAAATGGTATTTTGGCTTTTTTTGTTTGCAGCTGGGGCCTGGCGGCGATGCAATGGGTGCTCACGCCAGCGCTGGGTGCTCAGCGCTCAGCACCCAGGAACGCAGATCGGGGCCATTCCTGCAAAAAAAAAAAACCAACCCACCCTGCCGTGTCTGTGCGGTGAACTGGGGCCTCCGGGGGGTCACTGATGGGAAGAAACACCTCAAAAGCAACCGATTTAATGATGTGCACGGGTGTGCAGTCGCCTCGGGCTGAGGGCTTTCCTTCCCTTTTAGGGGTCGGTCTGTCCGTCTGTCAGGGCATCCCTGCCGCCCCGTGCCAGGAGAGCACCGCCGCCACGGGGACAGGCGCAGGAGCCAACGCAGGTAAAGGCTTAACTCAAGTTTATTTATACGTAAAGGAGGTAACTGCATTTTGAGTTAAAAAAAAAAAAAAGGCAGGTAGACATTTGAGATGACGAATGCTTCTGACTGAAAACGTGAAGAAAGGAAAGAAACGGAGCAGATGGCAAATTCCAGTGGAAAACAGGGGGCAGGGTCTGTCCTCCCCCCCTGCACGGCAGCGGGAGCGTTACCGGCGTGGGGACGGGGACTCGGCCATGGCTTTGCCGCGTATTGCAGATACGAGGGAAGGGGGAAAGGCGGCTCAAGAGAGACTTCATCGTGATGTGAATTGACTTACAAGCAACGAAAGCAGTCCAGGATTAACTTCTGCTTAGTAACAAAAAATGAAAAGTGATTAGCTAACTAGGGAGATTTGCTTTTAGTGATGGCAAGCAGATCTGGGTTTACGGTGGCGTACTGCGCTCCGGCCCAACTGGTGATGGCATCCAGGTCCAGCAAAGCCTACGGAGATGCAGCACAGCCTCGTAAGTCGTACGTAGCGACTTAATGACAGGGTAAAGATGTTTGGAACAGTAGGGCCGGAGCCCTCCCTCTCTCTTTGTCAGTGGCAGAGGGGTTCAAGATAAAAACCCTGCCCTAGGTATGATCTGAGGTGATGCTGGACCGGCCTGGGCACCAGCCGACTCCAGCAGCTAAACCACAGGACGGCTTTACACGGGAGTCGCTTGGGCACCTGAACACTGAGCACGAGGGAAAGCGGAGAGCAGACTTTTGCCCCAAAGGCGGCATCTGTCAGCAAAGTCCCTGCACGGAACTCTTGGACATTAACGGATCCTGGGACGGGAATCCGTTGTGATCTTCTCGTGCCGTGCTCGGGATGACCTGAGCTGTGCCTGATGCGCGGTGCATGTCAATGGGCTACGCTTCCCCGTTAGCTCAAACTTAATTAGAAAATATAAGAGCCATATGGTAATTCCGAATACAGGCAAAACAATGTCTGTGTGTTTGGGTCTGGTATACTCAAATATTTTCCTGGAGCGTTAATTTTTAATTCTTACATCAGACCCACATAAGCAAACATAAATAGGATTTTATACTTTACATAATCCATCCAGCTTGTGTTTGTTGTAACATATACTGAGTAATCACTGCCTGCCACTACGTACAGAAGAGCTAGTAATAAATATTAGGACACAAACTTACAAGTTAAATGAGATACAGTTAAGTAGTCGATTAAAAGGACAACCATAATGTAAGGTTACAAAGGACTAAGTATTGCTTTTCTAATGTGCTTTTCTCCTTCGTTTCGGTTGCTCACCTGCCAAATTTATACTGGGAGGAGCGTATAGGAGAGCTTGGAGTCATTTGTGGCAATGTGCATAGATTAGGCGGCTATAAGCAGGCTTAATGAGGTGAATTAGACACGGGGAACGTATGCAGATAACTGACAGGGTTCATCCCCCTGTACGTATGGAAACCCACGATATTGGCCCCGGCCGCCGAGGCGGGCAGCGGGGCCGTTCCGAGAAGGAGCTGTCTGTTCCCCGCTCCCCGTCCCAGTTTCTTCTTCCCACTCGGTCACGTGGAGAGGGACGGGCTCTGCTCGGCGTGGGCTTGCAGGAGCGCCGCAATGTCCCCGCGGGCAGCGCGCTGGGCCAGCGACAGGGCCGAGTTACCGCCCTGCGGGGAGGGAGGAGGTGAAGACGTTACCCCCCGAACCCCTGCACCTCGCCCCGGCCACCCCCGTAATCCGCCCAGCTCCAGCCTCAACCGCCTCCACTTCTTGGCCCCATCACCGCGAAGAGAGAATCTGCCGATGAGTTTTTTCTCAGCTCTCCAGCGAGCGGTTGGCCGGGGCAGCTTCGCACCCAGCTATTTACCCCCAAATCCTCCTTCCCTGCAGCTCCTCCCGCGTTTAAAATGAGTCACCGTCCTGCAAACCTCCCCACGGTGTTTTGGGGCTTAACCACAAAACGCATCCCGGCCGTGCCTTCTCCTGGTCCTGATGCCATCCCGCGTGTCTTAAACTACAATTTTGTCTAATTAGAAAATAGTTGCATAACTATAAACGCAGCCACGCGGCCCGTCGCCGTGAGCCCATGCAGGAGGAGGATTTCCACCGGCCAGCCGTGCCGCTCCCAGCCCAGCCCCGTCCCACGTGTTCCCCCGGAGAGGCGTCCGTTCTCAGGGGAGCGCTAATTGCTGCTAATTTCTTGGAGCTGAAGCTCTGCTGATTCCACATGTCGAGGATTTAATCTTTTTTTTTAAGGTTTACACCAGGTTGGGCTCTTCCCCCCCGGTGCTCCTGCCCAGGATGCTGCCCCAGCCACCCCATCCACTCCACAACAAGCATCAAAACCAGGGGTACTCTCCTAAAAGTGGTCCCCTGATTAGAAAGTGAACTGAAATTGTACTTCTTCACTTAAAAACCACCACTCAGGGATTGCTGCCTGTAAAGCAGGACCCTGTGTGAGCTTTAC
>NW_009232828.1:6633-7927 GCF_000690835.1 Fulmarus glacialis
GCGCGGTGCCGGAGCCTCACCTTGTCCGTCAGCGCGACCTGGCAGCCGGGCTGGGCCAAGAGGAGCCTGACGATGTCGGCGTTGCCCTGCCGGCAAGCCACCATCAGGGCCGTCGTCCCCTCCTCGTCCTGCAGGTTGACGTCGGCCCGGCAGGAGAGGAGGGCTCGCACCATGTCGTCCCGCTCGTGGCTGACCCCCAGCATCAGGGCGGTCTGGCCTCCCTGCAACCGCACAGGGAAAGGCTGAACACCCCCTACCCTCCTACAGTCCTGCTCGTTCAGACTGTTATATATAATAATAATAACGAATGTTATTATTGCATATATATCATAAGATTGCATATTATTATTGCATAGTACATGTATCCTAATAATTCCTATTATTATTGCATATATATCATAAGATTGCATATTATTATTGCATAGTACATGTATCCTAATAATTCCTATTATTATTGCATATTGCATATTATTGCATATTACTGCATATTATTATAAAATAACACTGGGGCTCTTCAGCAGGTATTGCAAGAGGTATCTGCTCACTTGCACCACGGCCACGTGGAAGGTCTTTGCAGCAGCACGGCCAAACCGTCCGGCTCCCAGCTGCCCTAACCCTAACTCTCCTGGGCAGTTTAACTTAGGTCCAGACTAACTTTTACAGCTGTTGGAAGAAGAGCTGGATGAGGGCACTGCTACCTCCGAGACAGAAATGTGTGACTCTGATGAAACGACTGCTCACCAGCAAACCTGTACCCCGGGGTCCACCCCGCACCGCTCCTCCCTGGTAGCACTTCCAATTTTTTAGCTCAGAAAAAATTGATTTGCAAAATTTTCGGCCTTCCTTTTGCCTCTTCATTTTTACCCAGCTCTCGCATCCCTTCAGAGGGAGCTGTTGGGTGGCCATGCTGCAATTTAGCTGAGGTTGCTTTTGTAACTTTTGAGAAACACAACTCCAACCCGACGTCTACCGCTGAGCCTCAGCCCGGCGCTGCACATGCAGTGTAAGGAACTCAAATCATACCCCCCCAACCCGAAACCTCTGTGGGGGCATGATGATGCCACAGCCTGAACTGGCATCACACAGCGATGGCCGTAAATAGGAGGCCACGAGCTCAGCAGGAGTCGCTTTGCAGGTGCCTTTGCCAAATAAACGGGCTGGCCGCCCTCCGCCCGCGGCCGTGGCACGATCCCACGCGGAGCCACGCTCGGTTTTCAAAGAAACAGCAGAACTACGGGGACGCACCTGGGCGGCTCGCAGGTTGACGTCCCCCTCCTTCAGCAGCTTCATCACC
>NW_009232829.1:0-2559 GCF_000690835.1 Fulmarus glacialis
CACTCACCTGTGAAGACCCAGAAGCTCCCAACCTGCAGCCTGCGTGGAAGCGGGGGGCATCTCTGGGGCCTCCTGGCAGTGAAAAGGCTGTGGGTGAAGGGGCTGAGGTCTCTGTGCTGGGATGGAACGGGTGCCACAGGGTGCTGCGTGTGAGGAGCATCCCAGAGCAGGGGGAAGAGGGCAGAGGGAAGCACAGGGCAAGGAAAGCATCTGTGCAAGTGCTCCTCCATGGCAGGCAGCAAGGATTTGTCCAGGACCACATAGGATGCTAGGTGCTGTGCCCAGGACTCCTGGTTTCCAGGTCAGACTTGTTCCCACCCCTCCCTGGCTGCCAGGAGCTGAGCAATCCAACCCCTCAGGATTGCTTCCATCTGGCAGGGAGGCAGCTCCCTTCATTTAACCGCCTCCTGCAGGCACACGGAGCCTCAGCACGCAAAGGCCAGGTTGCGGGGGCACAGCTGGCTCTTCCACGCTCGCTGCACAGGCTGTGTGCATGCAGAGATGCATTTGTGTGCGTGCAGCAGCGTGTGCATCCACAGGCTGATGCTGCCCCAGGATGCCTAAGTGCTGGAGCAGCCCAAACCCCGGGTGAGGCTGCCGTCCCCTGGCTCTGTTTCCTAGTGGTGACAGGGAAGGCAGGGCCATAGGCTTCAGCTCTTGGCGCACCTTGTCCCCGTGTGGTGGCTAAAGGGACCTGGTGACACTGCGGGGGTGCCTCGCTGCCCACCAGGTGGAGCTGCCCCCCACGTTTTGTTGCTGCTGGGGTGGCCCTGGGCCAGCCCTGGTCTCCTGCTGCTTTTCCCTTGGCTGGCAAGGAGGGATCCTGGCCTTCCTCAGCCCTCCAGGTAGTGCACGCATGAAGGACAAGCATGCATGTCCTGTACATATGCTCTAGCAACAAGTGCTGACCCCCACTAGCCCCACCTGCCCAGCAGCAAAGGGAAGTTGCCCGCTTACAGGTAGACAGTGGATATTGACCCAGTATTTTGGAAGCCACCTCCCCAAGAGCCACACAAGGGGACACTCAGGAGATTGTCCTCAGTAGTGTTCTGGCCTCACATTTTTCCAGTGCTTGGGGCTGACTGCATTCACTGCACAGATGAGGATGGAGTCAGTCCCAGCCCCTGCCAAGCTCTCCATGTAAAGCAGATCTTGCCTGTTCTAGCTGCGTGTGGGTCCCCAAGGATCCCTGGCCCTCTGGAGCTGCTGCAGGCCATGCCACCGGCTCTGCTGTGGCCATTGATGGGATCCCAGGCTGTGTGCTCTGTGGGCCTGAGCTTGGGGTACATCTCTTCAAGCACTGCAGCCCTGTGAGATGCAAAGGGCTATGAGGGTAAATCCTTCACCTGCCTTCTCACTGTGGGCCTTGGCTCAGGGCTGCTGAGGACCAGCTGCCTGAGCTCCAGCTGCCCTGTGCCTTAGCTTGGAGGGATCCAGGGGCAGGTGTTTCTGTGCTGATACCATGCTAACTCTAGGGAGCCAGTCTGAGACCCACCAGCCTCCTCTCACAGCCCTAGATCTGCCCCATGAAGCTGGGATCTGGAAGACCCCCTGGTCAAGCAATCCACCACCTTCCCTAGCCCCTTTTCTCCCCTGATGCTTGCCAGCCCCGTGCAGGGGTCCCATCACAGACTGTCCCTCCTCTCCCTATGGCACCCCCAGTGCATGACAGGCAGGGGCAAGGGGACCAGGCAGGCAGGGGGCTGGAGAGGGTCTCTTTGCCCTCGGTCATGGCTGGGCTGGGGCTCCAGAGGAGGGTCTGCTCCTTGCCTGGTGGGATGCTGTCAAGCCTCGTCTGCAGTGGAAGCGAGGGAGGCAGCTGTACAGGAAATAATCACGGCTTGTTCCAAGATTAAATCACTGGCGGGAGCGCGAAAGAGGATAAAAGGAGCCGTCTGTCGTTAGAGGGAATATTAACCCAGCAGCGGGCCGGGAGGGGGGAGAATTTTATTCCCTGCACTTGCTGGCTGCCAGGCCCGCTGTGCACACAGGGCTCAGCACTGACAGCATCTCTCAGCGGGACATGCACCATCCCTCCCCAGCTCAGCCCTCGGCATGGGCCCTTCTCCCTCCCCTGCTCAAGGGAGGGATGCTGCTGTGAGCAGAGGCAGACAGAGGAAAGATTTTCGGAGAAATGGGGAAACTGAGGCAGGATCATGCTGTATGCCTGGCACCGCACGGAGGCACTGAACGGCTCGGTCCCTCCATGCATCACTTTTGCTCTGCCCAGACCAGGTCTTCGCCCAGTTCCTCGAGATGAGCTCAGTGTGACACAAAAGGTTCTTGTTTGGTCTGGCCCTTATCAGGGACCTGCCTCGAGGTCCTTCAGCACGGGAACCAGGCTGGAGCTGGAGCAGGTGGGGCCAAGGAGCAAGGGAGAGAGCAGAGGGAAAACAAGAGACCAGCTGCAAAGGGGTGAGCCAGCAGGGAGATAAGATAGAGGGAGAAATGCAAAATATGATGGGTGGCAGGTGGGAGGGAACGTGGGAAACTATGGGGCACCTTGGGTCAGCCCAGCTGGGAGCGACACTTAACGGGGCAGACCCTTTGGGGGTGCCA
>NW_009232829.1:2600-2827 GCF_000690835.1 Fulmarus glacialis
GGGACCTGCTTTCAGGTCCAGGAGTAGCTGAGTTGGGACCCCAAGACCCCTGTGCCCTGGTGATCCTCAGCTGCTCCAGGGATGCTGTGTGGGGACTGAGCATGGCCCTGGAGAGCTGATGGGAGCAGAAGGGCTCGCTGCCAGCTCTGGGGATGCAGAGATGGGGACACCTACCCCACAGCCCAGCTGGGCGGTGGCCACGCACCGGCCAGGCTTGGCAGCCGTGC